>NW_027464744.1:0-300000 GCF_043290135.1 Rhipicephalus microplus | reverse complement strand
CAACTAAAAACTCCACAGCTGGAAACTCCACAACTAGAAACTCCACAACTAGAAACTCCACAACTCGAAACTCCACAACTGGAAACTCCACAACTAGACACTCCACAACTAGAAACTCCACAACCAGAAACTACACAACTAGAAACTCCACAACTAGAAACTTCACAACTAGAGACTCCGCAACTAGAGACTCCACAACTAGAAACTCCACAACTAGAAACTCCACAACCAGAGACTCTGCAATTCCACAACTAGAAACTCCACAACTGCAAACTCCACAACCAGAGACTCTGCAACTAGAAACTCCGCAACTAGAAACTCCGCAGCTAGAAACTACACAACTAGAGACTCCACAACTAGAAACTTCACGACTAGAAAATCCACAACTAGACACTCCACAACTAAAAACTCTTCAACTAGAAACTCCTAAACTAGAGACTCCACAACTAGAGAATCTACAAATAGAGACTTCAAACTAGAAACTCAACAACTAGAAACTCCACAACTAAAAACTCAACAACTAGAAACTCCACAGCATGAGACTCCGCAACTTGAAACTCCACACCTAGAAACTCCGCAACTAGAAACTCCACAACTAGGAACTCCGCAACTAGAAACTTCACAACTAGAAACTCCACAACTCGAAACTCCACTACTAGATACTCCACAACTGGAAACTCGACAACTACAAACTCCACATCTAGAGACTCCACAACTTGTAACTCCACAACTAGAGACTCTGCAACTAGAAACTCCACAACTAGAGACTCCGCAACTCCACAACTATAAACTCCACAACTGAAAAATCCACAACTAGATACTCCACAACTAGAAAATCCAAAGCAAAACTGCGATTCGGCCTAGTTGGAATCTATCCATCCTGAAAATGTATGCGCAGGCAAACAAGGACAAAGAAAGGAATACAAACTGGCGCAATCTAACAACTGATTTATTAATCGAAAAACATTGACTCTTTTTAACCCTCGGAACAGCGCTCCCTGGTGACCTAAAAAAACACACAATGCACTGCGCACTTACGACAACGATAACAAAAACATAAAAACGATAACAGTTTCATTGATTGACAGACAGGAGCGCGATTTCTTTTGTTAGTAAAGCTACTGAAGGGTGGCTAACACAGTTGTCTTTCTGCTTGTCTATATGATATGCCTCCATTATCTCCCTTGACGTCTTGTTTCTACTCCTATACAGCAAGGTAGTGTCGCTAAAGCAAGGAGAGCATGCGCACTCATTGCAATGCATTGCCAAATGGGTTACAGGCCGACCTTTCAGGCTTGACATATGCTCTCTTAGCCTCGTGTTAATGCACCTGCCAGTCTGCCCTATATATACACAACCGCATGATAAAGGTATGCAATACACCACACTGTGTGCACATTCAACAAACCTGAGCTTATGTCTTATGCTACATCTCTTATGTGCGTTGGTCCCTCTGTCGCATTTCTGGTTGACCAACGCGCACACTCCTCCTATTTTGTTTTTGGCCGAAACTAGAAAATCCACAACTAGAAACTCCACAACTATAGACTCCACAGCTTGAAACTGCACACGTTTAAACTCCACAACTTAAGACTCCACAACTAGAAACTCCACAACTAGAAACTCCAAAACTAGAAACTCCCCAACTAGAAACTCCGCAACTAGAAACTCCGCAACAGGAGACTCTACAACTAGAAACTCCATAACTAGAAAATACAGAACTAGAAACTTCACAACTTGAAACTTCGCAACTAGAGACTCCACAACTGGAAACTCCACAACCAGAAACTCCACAACTAGAAACTCCACAACTAGAAACTCCGCAACTAGAGACTCCACAACTAGAAACTCCACAACTAGAAACTCCACAACTACAAACTCCACAAATACAGACTCGGCAACTAGAAATTTCATATCTAGAAACTCCACAACTAGAAACTGCAAAACTAGAGACTTCACAACTAGAAACTCAACAACTAGAAACTCCACAACTAAAAACTCCACAACTCGAAACTCCACAACTTGAGACTCCGCAACTTGAAACTTCACAACTGGAAACTCCACAACTAGATACTCCACAACTGGAAACTCCACAACTTGAAACTCCACAACTAGACTCCCCAACTTGAAACTCCACAACTAGAGACACTGCAACTAGAAACTCTACAACTAGAGACTCCGCAACTCCACAACTAGAAACTCCACAACTGGAAAATCCACAACTAGATACTCCACAACTGGAAAATCCACAACTAGAAACTCCACAACTATAGACTCCACAGCTTGAAACTCCACACGTTTAAACTCCACAACTTAAGACTCCACAACTAGAAACTCCACAATTAGAAACTCCACAACCAGAAACTCCACAACTAGAAACTCCACAACTAAAATTTCCACAACTGGAAACTCCACAACTAGAAACTCCACAACTAGAAACTCCCCAACTAGAGACTCCGCAACTAGAAACTCCACAACCAGAGACTCTGCAACTAGAAACTCCGCAACTAGAAACTCCGCAGCTAGAAACTACACAACCAGAGACTCCACAACTAGAAACTCCACAACTAGAAACTCCACAACTTGAAACCTCACAACCTTAAGTTACGCAACTAGAAAATCCACAGCTAGAGATTCCGCAACTAGAAACTCCACAACTAGAAACTCAACAACTTTAAACTCCACAACCTGAGACTCCACAACTAGAAACTCCCCAACTTGAAACTCCACAACTAGAAACTCCACAACCAGAAACTCCACAACTAGAAACTCCACAACTAGAAACTCCACAACTAGAAACTCTGCCACTAGAGACTCCACAACTAGAAACTCCGCAACTACAAACTCCACAAATAGAGACTCGGCTACAAGAAATTTCATGTCTAGAAAGTCCACAACTAAAAACTTCACAACTGCAAACTCCACAACTATAAACTCCACAACTAGAAACTCCACAACTACAAACTCTACAAATATAGACTCGGCTACAAGAAATTTTATGTCTAGAAAGTCCACAACTAAAAACTCCACAGCTGAAAATTCCACAACTAGAAACTCCACAACTAGAAACTCCACAACTAGAAACTCCACAACTCGAAACTCCACAACTGGAAACTCCACAACTAGACACTCCACAACTAGAAACTTCACAACCAGAAACTACACAACTAGAAACTCCACAACTAGAAACTTCACAACTAGAGACTCCGCAACTAGAGACTCCACAACTAGAAACTCCACAACTAGAAACTCCACAACCAGAGACTCTGCAATTCCACAACTAGAAACTCCACAACTGCAAACTCCACAACCAGAGACTCTGCAACTAGAAGCTCCGCAACTAGAAACTCGGCAGCTAGAAACTACACAACTAGAGACTCCACAACTAGAAACTTCACGACTAGAAAATCCACAACTAGACACTCCACAACTAAAAACTCTTCAACTAGAAACTCCTAAACTAGAGACTCCACAACTAGAGAATCTACAAATAGAGACTTCAAACTAGAAACTCAACAACTAGAAACTCCACAACTAAAAACTCAACAACTAGAAACTCCACAGCATGAGACTCCGCAACTTGAAACTCCACACCTAGAAACTCCGCAACTAGAAACTCCACAACTAGGAACTCCGCAACTAGAAACTTCACAACTAGAAACTCCACAACTCGAAACTCCACTACTAGATACTCCACAACTGGAAACTCGACAACTAGAAACTCCACATCTAGAGACTCCACAACTTGTAACTCCACAACTAGAGACTCTGCAACTAGAAACTCCACAACTAGAGACTCCGCAACTCCACAACTATAAACTCCACAACTGAAAAATCCACAACTAGATACTCCACAACTAGAAAATCCACAACTAGAAACTCCACAACTATAGACTCCACAGCTTGAAACTGCACACGTTTAAACTCCACAACTTAAGACTCCACAACTAGAAACTCCACAACTAGAAACTCCACAACTAGAAACTCCCCAACTAGAAACTCCGCAACTAGAAACTCCGCAACAGGAGACTCTACAACTAGAAACTCCACAACTAGAAAATACAAAACTAGAAACTTCACAACTTGAAACTTCGCAACTAGAGACTCCACAACTGGAAACTCCACAACCAGAAACTCCACAACTAGAAACTCGAAACTAGAAACTCCGCAACTAGAGACTCCACAACTAGAAACTCCACAACTAGAAACTCCACAACTACAAACTCCACAAATACAGACTCGGCAACTAGAAATTTCATATCTAGAAACTCCACAACTAGAAACTGCAAAACTAGAGACTTCACAACTAGAAACTCAACAACTAGAAACTCCACAACTAAAAACTCCACAACTGGAAACTCCACAACTTGAGACTCCGCAACTTGAAACTTCACAACTGGAAACTCCACAACTAGATACTCCACAACTGGAAACTCCACAACTTGAAACTCCACAACTAGACTCCCCAACTTGAAACTCCACAACTAGAGACACTGCAACTAGAAACTCTACAACTAGAGACTCCGCAACTCCACAACTAGAAACTCCACAACTGGAAAATCCACAACTAGATACTCCACAACTGGAAAATCCACAACTAGAAACTCCACAACTATAGACTCCACAGCTTGAAACTCCACACGTTTAAACTCCACAACTTAAGACTCCACAACTAGAAACTCCACAATTAGAAACTCCACAACCAGAAACTCCACAACTAGAAACTCCACAACTAAAAACTCCACAACTGGAAACTCCACAACTAGAAACTCCACAACTAGAAACTCCCCAACTAGAGACTCCGCAACTAGAAACTCCACAACCAGAGACTCTGCAACTAGAAACTCCGCAACTAGAAACTCCGCAGCTAGAAACTACACAACCAGACTCCACAACTAGAAACTCCACAACTAGAAACTCCACAACTTGAAACCTCACAACCTTAAGTTACGCAACTAGAAAATCCACAGCTAGAGATTCCGCAACTAGAAACTCCACAACTAGAAACTCAACAACTTTAAACTCCACAACCTGAAACTCCACAACTAGAAACTCCCCAACTTGAAACTCCACAACTAGAAACTCCACAACCAGAAACTCCACAACTAGAAACTCCACAACTAGAAACTCCACAACTAGAAACTCTGCCACTAGAGACTCCACAACTAGAAACTCCGCAACTACAAACTCCACAAATAGAGACTCGGCTACAAGAAATTTCATGTCTAGAAAGTCCACAACTAAAAACTTCACAACTGGAAACTCCACAACTAGAAACTCCACAACTAGAAACTCCACAACTAGAGACTCCGCAACTAGAAACTCCACAACCAGAGACTCTGCAACTAGAAACTCCACAGCTAGAAACTCCACAACTCGAAACTCCACAACTGGAAACTCCACAACTAGACACTCCACAACTAGAAATGCCACAACCAGAAACTCCACAACTTGAAACTCCACAACTAGAAACTCCACAACCAGAAACTCCACAACTAGAAACTCCACAACTAGAAACTCTGCAACTAGAGACTCCACAACTAGAAACTCCACAACTAGAAACTCCACAACTCGAAACTCCACAACCAGAAACTCCACAACTAGAAACTCCACAACTAGAAACTTCACAACTAGAAACTCCACAACCAGAGACTCTGCCATTCCACAACTAGAAACTCCACAACTGCAAACTCCACAACTAGATACTCCGCAACTAGAAACTCCACAACTAGAGACTCCACAACTTGAAACTCTGCAACTAGAGACTCCACAACTTGAAACTCTACAACTAGAAACTCCACAACTACAAACTCTACAAATAAAGACTCGGCTACAAGAAATTTCATGTCTAGAAAGTCCACAACTAAAAACTCCACAACTGGAAACTCCACAACTAGAAACTCCACAACTAGAAACTCCACAACTAGAAACTCCACAACTCGAAACTCCACAACTGGAAACTCCACAACTAGACACTCCACAACTAGAAACTCCACAACCAGAGACTCTGCAATTCCACAACTAGAAACTCCACAACTTCAAACTCCACAACTAGATACTCCGCAACTAGAAACTCCGCAACTAGAAACTCCACAACCAGAGACTCTGCAACTAGAAACTCCACAGCTAGAAACTACACAACTAGAGACTCCGCAACTCCACAACTATAAACTCCACAACTGGAAAATCCACAACTAGATACTCCACAACTGGAAAATCCACAACTAGAAACTCCACAACTATAGACTCCACAGCTTGAAACTCCACACGTTTAAACTCCACAACTTAAGACTCCACAACTAGAAACTCCACAATTAGAAACTCCACAACCAGAAACTCCACAACTAGAAACTCCACAACTAAAACTCCACAACTGGAAACTCCACAACTAGAAACTCCACAACTAGAAACTCCACAACTAGAGACTCCGCAACTAGAAACTCCACAACCAGAGACTCTGCATTTAGAAACTCCGCAACTAGAAACTCCGCAGCTAGAAACTACACAACTAGAGACTCCACAACTAGAAACTCCACAACTAGAAACTCCACAACTTGAAACCTCACAACCTTAAGTTACGCAACTAGAAAATCCACAGCTAGAGATTCTGCAACTAGAAACTCCACAACTAGAAACTCAACAACTCAAAAATCCACAACTAGAAGCTCCAAAACTCGAAACTCCACAACTCGAAACTCCCCAACTTAAAACTCCACAACTAGATACTCCACAACTTTAGACTCCACAACTTGAGACTCCACAACTAGAAACTCCCCAACTTGAAACTCCACAACTAGAAACTCCACAACCAGAAACTCCACCACTAGAAACTACACAACTAGAAACTCCACAACTAGAAACTCTGCCACTAGAGACTCCACAACTAGAAACTCCACAACTACAAACTCCACAAATAGAGACTCGGCTACAAGAAATTTCATGTCTAGAAAGTCCACAACTAAAAACTTCACAACTAGAAACTCCTCAACCAGAAACTCCACAACTAGAAACTCCACAACTAGAAACTCCACAACTAGAAACTCTGCAACTAGAGACTCCACAACTAGAAACTCCACAACTAGAAACTCCACAACTCGAAACTCCACAACCAGAAACTCCACAACTAGAAACTCCACAACTAGAAACTCCACAACTAGAAACTTCACAACTAGAGACTCTGCAACTAGAGACTCCACAACTAGAAACTCCACAACTAGAAACTCCACAACCAGAGACTCTGCAATTCCACAACTAGAAACTCCACAACTGCAAACTCCACAACTAGATACTCCGCAACTAGAAACTCCACAACTAGAGACTCCACAACTTGAAACTCTGCAACTAGAGACTCCACAACTTGAAACTCCACAACTAGAAACTCCACAACTACAAACTCTACAAATAAAGACTCGGCTACAAGAAATTTCATGTCTAGAAAGTCCACAACTAAAAACTCCACAACTGGAAACTCCACAACTAGAAACTCCACAACTAGAAACTCCACAACTAGAAACTCCACAACTCGAAACTCCACAACTGGAAACTCCACAACTAGACACTCCACAACTAGAAACTCCACAACCAGAAACTCCACAACTAGAAACTCCACAACTAGAAACTTCACAACTAGAGACTCCGCAACTAGAGACTCCACAACTAGAAACTCCACAACTAGAAACTCCACAACCAGAGACTCTGCAAATCCACAACTAGAAACTCCACTCCTGCAAACTCCACAACTAGATACTCTGCAACTAGAAACTCCGCAACTAGAAACTCCACAACCAGAGACTCTGCAACTAGAAACTCCGCAACTAGAAACTCCGCAGCTAGAAACTACACAACTAGAGACTCCACAACTAGAAACTTCACGACTAGAAAATCCACAACTAGACACTCCACAACTAAAAACTCTTCAACTAGAAACTCCTAAACTAGAGACTCCACAACTAGAGAATCTACAAATAGAGACTTCAAACTAGAAACTCAACAACTAGAAACTCCACAACTAAAAACTCAACAACTAGAAACTCCACAGCATGAGACTCCGCAACTTGAAACTCCACACCTAGAAACTCCGCAACTAGAAACTCCACAACTAGGAACTCCGCAACTAGAAACTTCACAACTAGAAACTCCACAACTCCACAACTATAAACTCCACAACTGAAAAATCCACAACTAGATACTCCACAACTAGAAAATCCACAACTAGAAACTCCACAACTATAGACTCCACAGCTTGAAACAGCACACGTTTAAACTCCACAACTTAAGACTCCACAACTAGAAACTCCACAACTAGAAACTCCAAAACTAGAAACTCCCCAACTAGAAACTCCGCAACTAGAAACTCCGCAACAGGAGACTCTACAACTAGAAACTCCACAACTAGAAAATACAGAACTAGAAACTTCACAACTTGAAACTTCGCAACTAGAGACTCCACAACTGGAAACTCCACAACCAGAAACTCCACAACTAGAAACTCCACAACTAGAAACTCCGCAACTAGAGACTCCACAACTAGAAACTCCACAACTAGAAACTCCACAACTACAAACTCCACAAATACAGACTCGGCAACTAGAAATTTCATATCTAGAAACTCCACAACTAGAAACTGCAAAACTAGAGACTTCACAACTAGAAACTCAACAACTAGAAACTCCACAACTAAAAACTCCACAACTCGAAACTCCACAACTTGAGACTCCGCAACTTGAAACTTCACAACTGGAAACTCCACAACTAGATACTCCACAACTGGAAACTCCACAACTTGAAACTCCACAACTAGACTCCCCAACTTGAAACTCCACAACTAGAGACACTGCAACTAGAAACTCTACAACTAGAGACTCCGCAACTCCACAACTAGAAACTCCACAACTGGAAAATCCACAACTAGATACTCCACAACTGGAAAATCCACAACTAGAAACTCCACAACTATAGACTCCACAGCTTGAAACTCCACACGTTTAAACTCCACAACTTAAGACTCCACAACTAGAAACTCCACAATTAGAAACTCCACAACCAGAAACTCCACAACTAGAAACTCCACAACTAAAATTTCCACAACTGGAAACTCCACAACTAGAAACTCCACAACTAGAAACTCCCCAACTAGAGACTCCGCAACTAGAAACTCCACAACCAGAGACTCTGCAACTAGAAACTCCGCAACTAGAAACTCCGCAGCTAGAAACTACACAACCAGAGACTCCACAACTAGAAACTCCACAACTAGAAACTCCACAACTTGAAACCTCACAACCTTAAGTTACGCAACTAGAAAATCCACAGCTAGAGATTCCGCAACTAGAAACTCCACAACTAGAAACTCAACAACTTTAAACTCCACAACCTGAGACTCCACAACTAGAAACTCCCCAACTTGAAACTCCACAACTAGAAACTCCACAACCAGAAACTCCACAACTAGAAACTCCACAACTAGAAACTCCACAACTAGAAACTCTGCCACTAGAGACTCCACAACTAGAAACTCCGCAACTACAAACTCCACAAATAGAGACTCGGCTACAAGAAATTTCATGTCTAGAAAGTCCACAACTAAAAACTTCACAACTGCAAACTCCACAACTATAAACTCCACAACTAGAAACTCCACAACTACAAACTCTACAAATATAGACTCGGCTACAAGAAATTTTATGTCTAGAAAGTCCACAACTAAAAACTCCACAGCTGAAAATTCCACAACTAGAAACTCCACAACTAGAAACTCCACAACTAGAAACTCCACAACTCGAAACTCCACAACTGGAAACTCCACAACTAGACACTCCACAACTAGAAACTTCACAACCAGAAACTACACAACTAGAAACTCCACAACTAGAAACTTCACAACTAGAGACTCCGCAACTAGAGACTCCACAACTAGAAACTCCACAACTAGAAACTCCACAACCAGAGACTCTGCAATTCCACAACTAGAAACTCCACAACTGCAAACTCCACAACCAGAGACTCTGCAACTAGAAGCTCCGCAACTAGAAACTCGGCAGCTAGAAACTACACAACTAGAGACTCCACAACTAGAAACTTCACGACTAGAAAATCCACAACTAGACACTCCACAACTAAAAACTCTTCAACTAGAAACTCCTAAACTAGAGACTCCACAACTAGAGAATCTACAAATAGAGACTTCAAACTAGAAACTCAACAACTAGAAACTCCACAACTAAAAACTCAACAACTAGAAACTCCACAGCATGAGACTCCGCAACTTGAAACTCCACACCTAGAAACTCCGCAACTAGAAACTCCACAACTAGGAACTCCGCAACTAGAAACTTCACAACTAGAAACTCCACAACTCGAAACTCCACTACTAGATACTCCACAACTGGAAACTCGACAACTAGAAACTCCACATCTAGAGACTCCACAACTTGTAACTCCACAACTAGAGACTCTGCAACTAGAAACTCCACAACTAGAGACTCCGCAACTCCACAACTATAAACTCCACAACTGAAAAATCCACAACTAGATACTCCACAACTAGAAAATCCACAACTAGAAACTCCACAACTATAGACTCCACAGCTTGAAACTGCACACGTTTAAACTCCACAACTTAAGACTCCACAACTAGAAACTCCACAACTAGAAACTCCACAACTAGAAACTCCCCAACTAGAAACTCCGCAACTAGAAACTCCGCAACAGGAGACTCTACAACTAGAAACTCCACAACTAGAAAATACAAAACTAGAAACTTCACAACTTGAAACTTCGCAACTAGAGACTCCACAACTGGAAACTCCACAACCAGAAACTCCACAACTAGAAACTCGAAACTAGAAACTCCGCAACTAGAGACTCCACAACTAGAAACTCCACAACTAGAAACTCCACAACTACAAACTCCACAAATACAGACTCGGCAACTAGAAATTTCATATCTAGAAACTCCACAACTAGAAACTGCAAAACTAGAGACTTCACAACTAGAAACTCAACAACTAGAAACTCCACAACTAAAAACTCCACAACTGGAAACTCCACAACTTGAGACTCCGCAACTTGAAACTTCACAACTGGAAACTCCACAACTAGATACTCCACAACTGGAAACTCCACAACTTGAAACTCCACAACTAGACTCCCCAACTTGAAACTCCACAACTAGAGACACTGCAACTAGAAACTCTACAACTAGAGACTCCGCAACTCCACAACTAGAAACTCCACAACTGGAAAATCCACAACTAGATACTCCACAACTGGAAAATCCACAACTAGAAACTCCACAACTATAGACTCCACAGCTTGAAACTCCACACGTTTAAACTCCACAACTTAAGACTCCACAACTAGAAACTCCACAATTAGAAACTCCACAACCAGAAACTCCACAACTAGAAACTCCACAACTAAAAACTCCACAACTGGAAACTCCACAACTAGAAACTCCACAACTAGAAACTCCCCAACTAGAGACTCCGCAACTAGAAACTCCACAACCAGAGACTCTGCAACTAGAAACTCCGCAACTAGAAACTCCGCAGCTAGAAACTACACAACCAGACTCCACAACTAGAAACTCCACAACTAGAAACTCCACAACTTGAAACCTCACAACCTTAAGTTACGCAACTAGAAAATCCACAGCTAGAGATTCCGCAACTAGAAACTCCACAACTAGAAACTCAACAACTTTAAACTCCACAACCTGAAACTCCACAACTAGAAACTCCCCAACTTGAAACTCCACAACTAGAAACTCCACAACCAGAAACTCCACAACTAGAAACTCCACAACTAGAAACTCCACAACTAGAAACTCTGCCACTAGAGACTCCACAACTAGAAACTCCGCAACTACAAACTCCACAAATAGAGACTCGGCTACAAGAAATTTCATGTCTAGAAAGTCCACAACTAAAAACTTCACAACTGGAAACTCCACAACTAGAAACTCCACAACTAGAAACTCCACAACTAGAGACTCCGCAACTAGAAACTCCACAACCAGAGACTCTGCAACTAGAAACTCCACAGCTAGAAACTCCACAACTCGAAACTCCACAACTGGAAACTCCACAACTAGACACTCCACAACTAGAAATGCCACAACCAGAAACTCCACAACTTGAAACTCCACAACTAGAAACTCCACAACCAGAAACTCCACAACTAGAAACTCCACAACTAGAAACTCTGCAACTAGAGACTCCACAACTAGAAACTCCACAACTAGAAACTCCACAACTCGAAACTCCACAACCAGAAACTCCACAACTAGAAACTCCACAACTAGAAACTTCACAACTAGAAACTCCACAACCAGAGACTCTGCCATTCCACAACTAGAAACTCCACAACTGCAAACTCCACAACTAGATACTCCGCAACTAGAAACTCCACAACTAGAGACTCCACAACTTGAAACTCTGCAACTAGAGACTCCACAACTTGAAACTCTACAACTAGAAACTCCACAACTACAAACTCTACAAATAAAGACTCGGCTACAAGAAATTTCATGTCTAGAAAGTCCACAACTAAAAACTCCACAACTGGAAACTCCACAACTAGAAACTCCACAACTAGAAACTCCACAACTAGAAACTCCACAACTCGAAACTCCACAACTGGAAACTCCACAACTAGACACTCCACAACTAGAAACTCCACAACCAGAGACTGCAATTCCACAACTAGAAACTCGACAACTTCAAACTCCACAACTAGATACTCCGCAACTAGAAACTCCGCAACTAGAAACTCCACAACCAGAGACTCTGCAACTAGAAACTCCACAGCTAGAAACTACACAACTAGAGACTCCGCAACTCCACAACTATAAACTCCACAACTGGAAAATCCACAACTAGATACTCCACAACTGGAAAATCCACAACTAGAAACTCCACAACTATAGACTCCACAGCTTGAAACTCCACACGTTTAAACTCCACAACTTAAGACTCCACAACTAGAAACTCCACAATTAGAAACTCCACAACCAGAAACTCCACAACTAGAAACTCCACAACTAAAACTCCACAACTGGAAACTCCACAACTAGAAACTCCACAACTAGAAACTCCACAACTAGAGACTCCGCAACTAGAAACTCCACAACCAGAGACTCTGCATTTAGAAACTCCGCAACTAGAAACTCCGCAGCTAGAAACTACACAACTAGAGACTCCACAACTAGAAACTCCACAACTAGAAACTCCACAACTTGAAACCTCACAACCTTAAGTTACGCAACTAGAAAATCCACAGCTAGAGATTCTGCAACTAGAAACTCCACAACTAGAAACTCAACAACTCAAAAATCCACAACTAGAAGCTCCAAAACTCGAAACTCCACAACTCGAAACTCCCCAACTTAAAACTCCACAACTAGATACTCCACAACTTTAGACTCCACAACTTGAGACTCCACAACTAGAAACTCCCCAACTTGAAACTCCACAACTAGAAACTCCACAACCAGAAACTCCACCACTAGAAACTACACAACTAGAAACTCCACAACTAGAAACTCTGCCACTAGAGACTCCACAACTAGAAACTCCACAACTACAAACTCCACAAATAGAGACTCGGCTACAAGAAATTTCATGTCTAGAAAGTCCACAACTAAAAACTTCACAACTAGAAACTCCTCAACCAGAAACTCCACAACTAGAAACTCCACAACTAGAAACTCCACAACTAGAAACTCTGCAACTAGAGACTCCACAACTAGAAACTCCACAACTAGAAACTCCACAACTCGAAACTCCACAACCAGAAACTCCACAACTAGAAACTCCACAACTAGAAACTCCACAACTAGAAACTTCACAACTAGAGACTCTGCAACTAGAGACTCCACAACTAGAAACTCCACAACTAGAAACTCCACAACCAGAGACTCTGCAATTCCACAACTAGAAACTCCACAACTGCAAACTCCACAACTAGATACTCCGCAACTAGAAACTCCACAACTAGAGACTCCACAACTTGAAACTCTGCAACTAGAGACTCCACAACTTGAAACTCCACAACTAGAAACTCCACAACTACAAACTCTACAAATAAAGACTCGGCTACAAGAAATTTCATGTCTAGAAAGTCCACAACTAAAAACTCCACAACTGGAAACTCCACAACTAGAAACTCCACAACTAGAAACTCCACAACTAGAAACTCCACAACTCGAAACTCCACAACTGGAAACTCCACAACTAGACACTCCACAACTAGAAACTCCATAACCAGAAACTCCACAACTAGAAACTCCACAACTAGAAACTTCACAACTAGAGACTCCGCAACTAGAGACTCCACAACTAGAAACTCCACAACTAGAAACTCCACAACCAGAGACTCTGCAAATCCACAACTAGAAACTCCACTCCTGCAAACTCCACAACTAGATACTCTGCAACTAGAAACTCCGCAACTAGAAACTCCACAACCAGAGACTCTGCAACTAGAAACTCCGCAACTAGAAACTCCGCAGCTAGAAACTACACAACTAGAGACTCCACAACTAGAAACTTCACGACTAGAAAATCCACAACTAGACACTCCACAACTAAAAACTCTTCAACTAGAAACTCCTAAACTAGAGACTCCACAACTAGAGAATCTACAAATAGAGACTTCAAACTAGAAACTCAACAACTAGAAACTCCACAACTAAAAACTCAACAACTAGAAACTCCACAGCATGAGACTCCGCAACTTGAAACTCCACACCTAGAAACTCCGCAACTAGAAACTCCACAACTAGGAACTCCGCAACTAGAAACTTCACAACTAGAAACTCCACAACTAGAAACTCCACAACTAGAAACTCCAAAACTAGAAACTTCACAACTTGAAACTTCGCAACTAGAGACTCCACAACTGGAAACTCCACAACTTGAAACTCCACAACTAGAAACTCCACAACCAGAAACTCCACAACTAGAAACTCCACAACTAGAAACTCCGCAACTAGAGACTCCACAACTAGAAACTCCACAACTAGAAACTCCACAACTACAAACTCCACAAATACAGACTCGGCAACAAGAAATTTCATATCTAGAAACTCCACAACTAGAAACTGCAAAACTAGAGACTTCACAACTAGAAACTCAACAACTAGAAACTCCACAACTAAAAACTCCACAACTGGAAACTCCACAACTTGAGACTCCGCAACTTGAAACTTCACAACTGGAAACTCCACAACTAGATACTCCACAACTGGAAACTCCACAACTTGAAACTCCACAACTAGACTCCCCAACTTGAAACTCCACAACTAGAGACTCTGCAACTAGAAACTCTACAACTAGAGACTCCGCAACTCCACAACTAGAAACTCCACAACTGGAAAATCCACAACTAGATACTCCACAACTGGAAAATCCACAACTAGAAACTCCACAACTAGAAACTCCCCAACTAGAAACTCCGCAACTAGAAACTCCGCAACAGGAGACTCTACAACTAGAAACTCCACAACTAGAAACTCCAAAACTAGAAACTTCACAACTTGAAACTTCGCAACTAGAGACTCCACAACTGGAAACTCCACAACTTGAAACTCCCCAACTAGAAACTCCACAACCAGAAACTCCACAACTGGAAACTCCACAACTAGAAACTCCGCAACTAGAGACTCCACAACTAGAAACTCCACAACTAGAAACTCCACAACTACAAACTCCACAAATACAGACTCGGCCACTAGAAATTGCATATCTAGAAACTCCACAACTAGAAACTGCAAAACTAGAGACTTCACAACTAGAAACTCAACAAATAGAAACTCCACAACTAAAAACTCCACAACTGGAAACTCCGCAACTAGAACCTCCGCAACCTGAAACTTCACAACTGGAAACTCCACAACTAGATACTCCACAACTGAAAACTCCACAACTTGAAACTCCACAACTAGACTCCCCAACTTGAAACTCCACAACTAGAGACTCTGCAACTAGAAACTCCACAACTAGAGACTCTGCAACTCCACAACTAGAAACTCCACAACTGGAAACTCCACAACTAGATACTCCGCAACTAGAAACTCCACAACTAGAGACTCCACAACTTGACACTCCACAACTTTAAACTCCACAACTTGACAGTCCACAACTAGAAACTCCACAACTCAAAACTCCACAGCTGGAAACTCCACAATTAGAAACTTCACAACCAGAAACTCCACAACTAGAAACTCCACAACTAAAAACTCCACAACTGGAAACTCTACAACTAGAAACTCCACAACTAGAAACTCCACAACTAGAGACTCCGCAACTAGAAACTCCACAACCAGAGACTGTGCAACTAGAAACTCCGCAACTAGAAACTCCGCAGCTAGAAACTCCACAACTAGAAACTCCACAACTTGAAACCTCACAACCTTAAGTTACGCAACTAGAAAATCCACAGCTAGAGATTCCGCAACTAGAAACTCCACAACTAGAAACTCCACAACTTGAAACTCCACAACTAGAAACTCCGCTATTAAAAACTCCGCAACTAGAAACTGCGCAACTAGAACCTCCGCAACCTGAAACTCCACAACTAGATACTCCACACCTGGAAACTCCACAACTAGATACTTCACAACTGGAAACTCCACAACTGGATACTCCACAACTGGAAACTCCAGAACCAGAAGCTCCAACACTAGAGACTCCAAAACTCGAAACTCCACAACTAGAAACTCCACAACTAGAAAATTCACAACCAGAGACTCTGCAATTCCACAACTAGAAACTCCACAACTGGAAATTCCACAACTAGATACTCTGCAACTAGAAACTCCACAACTAAAGACTCCACAACTTGAAACTCCACAACTAGAAACTCCACAACTAGAAACTCTGCAACTCGAGACTCCACAACTAGAAATTCCATATCTAGAAACTCCACAACTAAAAACTCCACAAATACAGACTCGGCAACTAGAAATTTCATATCTAGAAACTCCACAACTAGAAACTGCAAAACTAGAGACTTCACAACTAGAAACTCAACAACTAGAAACTCCACAACTAAAAACTCCACAACTGGAAACTCCACAACTTGAGACTCCGCAACTTGAAACTTCACAACTGGAAACTCCACAACTAGATACTCCACAACTGGAAACTCCACAACTTGAAACTCCACAACTAGACTCCCCAACTTGAAACTCCACAACTAGAGACTCTGCAACTAGAAACTCTACAACTAGAGACTCCGCAACTCCACAACTAGAAACTCCACAACTGGAAAATCCACAACTAGATACTCCACAACTGGAAAATCCACAACTAGAAACTCCACAACTATAGACTCCACAGCTTGAAACTCCACACGTTTAAACTCCACAACTTAAGACTCCACAACTAGAAACTCCACAATTAGAAACTCCACAACCAGAAACTCCACAACTAGAAACTCCACAACTAAAAACTCCACAACTGGAAACTCCACAACTAGAAACTCCACAACTAGAAACTCCACAACTAGAGACTCCGCAACTAGAAACTCCACAACCAGAGACTCTGCAACTAGAAACTCCGCAACTAGAAACTCCGCAGCTAGAAACTACACAACTAGAGACTCCACAACTGGAAACTCCACAACTAGAAACTCCACAACTTGAAACCTCACAACCTTAAGTTACGCAACTAGAAAATCCACAGCTAGAGATTCCGCAACTAGAAACTCCACAACTAGAAACTCAACAACTCAAAAATTCACAACTAGAAGCTCCAAAACTCGAAACTCCACAACTCGAAACTCCACAACTTAAAACTCCACAACTAGATACTCCACAACTTTAAACTCCACAACTTGAGACTCCACAACTAGAAACTCCCCAACTTGAAACTCCACAACTAGAAACTCCACAACCAGAAACTCCACAACTAGAAACTCCACAACTAGAAACTCCACAACTAGAAACTCTGCCACTAGAGACTCCACAACTAGAAACTCCACAACTACAAACTCCACAAATAGAGACTCGGCTACAAGAAATTTCATGTCTAGAAAGTCCACAACTAAAAACTTCACAACTTGAAACTCCACAACTAGAAACTCCAAAACTAGAAACTCCACAACTAGAGACTCCGCAACTAGAAACTCCGCAACCAGAGACTCTGCAACTAGAAACTCCGCAGCTAGAAACTCCACAACTCGAAACTCCACAACTGGAAACTCCACAACTAGACACTCCACAACTAGAAACGCCACAACCAGAAACTCCACAACTTCAAACTCCACAACCAGAAACTCCACAACTAGAAACTCCACAACTAGAAACTCCACAACTAGAAACTCCACAACTAGAAACTCTGCAACTAGAGACTCCACAACTAGAAACTCCACAACTAGAAACTCCACAACCAGAAACTCCACAACTAGAAACTCCACAACTAGAAACTTCACAACTAGAGACTCCGCAACTAGAGACTCCACAACTAGAAGCTCCACAACTAGAAACTCCACAACCAGAGACTCTGCAATTCCACAACTAGAAACTCCACAACTGCAAACTCCACAACTAGATACTCCGCAACTAGAAACTCCACAACTAGAGACTCCACAACTTGAAACTCTGCAACTAGAGACTCCACAACTTGAAACTCTACAACTAGAAACTCCACAACTACAAACTCTACAAATAAAGACTCGGCTACAAGAAATTTCATGTCTAGAAAGTCCACAACTAAAAACTCCACAACTGGAAACTCAACAACTAGAAACTCCACAACTAGAAACTCCACATGTAGAAACTCCACAACTCGAAACTCCACAACTGGAAACTCCACAACTAGACACTCCACAACTAGAAACTCCACAACCAGAAACTCCACAACTAGAAACTCCACAACTAGAAACTTCACAACTAGAGACTCCGCAACTAGAGACTCCACAACTAGAAACTCCACAACTAGAAACTCCACAACCAGAGACTCTGCAATTCCACAACTAGAAACTCCACAACTGCAAACTCCACAACTAGATACTCTGCAACTAGAAACTCCGCAACTAGAAACTCCACAACCAGAGACTCTGCAACTAGAAACTCCGCAACTAGAAACTCCGCAGCTAGAAACTACACAACTAGAGACTCCACAACTAGAAACTTCATGACTAGAAAATCCACAACTAGACACTCCACAACTAAAAACTCTTCAACTAGAAACTCCTAAACTAGAGACTCCACAACTAGAGAATCTACGAATAGAGACTTCAAACTAGAAACTCAACAACTAGAAACTCCACAACTAAAAACTCAACAACTAGAAACTCCACAGCATGAGACTCCGCAACTTGAAACTCCACACCTAGAAACTCCGCAACTAGAAACTCCACAACTAGGAACTCCGCAACTAGAAACTTCACAACTAGAAACTCCACAACTCGAAACTCCACTACTAGATACTCCACAACTGGAAACTCCACAACTAGAAACTCCACAACCAGAAACTCCACAACTAGAAACTCCACAACTAGAAACTCTGCAACTAGAGACTCCACAACTAGAAACTCCACAACTAGAAACTCCACAACTACAAACTCCACAAATACAGACTCGGCAACTAGAAATTTCATATCTAGAAACTCCACAACTAGAAACTGCAAAACTAGAGACTTCACAACTAGAAACTCAACAACTAGAAACTCCACAACTAAAAACTCCACAACTGGAAACTCCACAACTTGAGACTCCGCAACTTGAAACTTCACAACTGGAAACTCCACAACTAGATACTCCACAACTGGAAACTCCACAACTTGAAACTCCACAACTAGACTCCCCAACTTGAAACTCCACAACTAGAGACTGCAACTAGAAACTCTACAACTAGAGACTCCGCAACTCCACAACTAGAAACTCCACAACTGGAAAATCCACAACTAGATACTCCACAACTGGAAAATCCACAACTAAAAACTCCACAACTATAGACTCCACAGCTTGAAACTCCACACGTTTAAACTCCACAACTTAAGACTCCACAACTAGAAACTCCACAATTAGAAACTCCACAACCAGAAACTCCACAACTAAAAACTCCAAAACTAAAAACTCCATAACTGGAAACTCCACAACTAGAAACTCCACAACTAGAAACTCCACAACTTTAAACTCCACAACTTTAAACTCCACAACTTGAGACTCCACAACTAGAAACTCCACAACTCAAAACTCCACAGCTGGAAACTCCACAATTAGAAACTTCACAACCAGAAACTCCACAACTAAAAACTCCACAACTGGAAACTCTACAACTAAAAACTCCACAACTAGAAACTCCACAACTAGAGACTCCGCAACTAGAGACTCTGCAACTAGAAACTCCGCAGCTAGAAACTCCACAACTCGAAACTCCACAACTAGACACTCCACAACTAGAAACTCCACAACCAGAAACTCCACAACTTGAAACTCCACAACTAGAAACTCCTCAACCAGAAACTCCACAACTAGAAACTCCACAACTAGAAACTCCACAACTAGAAACTCTGCAACTAGAGACTCCACAACTAGAAACTCCACAACTAGAAACTCCACAACTCGAAACTCCACAACCAGAAACTCCACAACTAGAAACTCCACAACTAGAAACTTCACAACTAGAGACTCCGCAACTAGAGACTCCACAACTAGAAACTCAACAACTAGAAACTCCACAACCAGAGACTCTGCAATTCCACAACTAGAAACTCCACAACTGCAAACTCCACAACTAGATACTCCGCAACTAGAAACTCCACAACTAGAGACTCCACAACTTGAAACTCTGCAACTAGAGACTCCACAACTTGAAACTCCACAACTACAAACTCCACAACTACAAACTCTACAAATAAAGACTCGGCTACAAGAAATTTCATGTCTAGAAAGTCCACAACTAAAAACTCCACAACTGGAAACTCCACAACTTGAAACTCCACAACTAGAAACTCCACAACTAGAAACTCCACAACTCGAAACTCCACAACTGGAAACTCCACAACTAGACACTCCACAACTAGAAACTCCACAACCAGAAACTCCACAACTAGAAACTCCACAACTAGAAACTTCACAACTAGAGACTCCGCAACTAGAGACTCCACAACTAGAAACTCCACAACTAGAAACTCCACAACCAGAGACTCTGCCATTCCACAACTAGAAACTCCACAACTGCAAACTCCACAACTAGATACTCTGCAACTAGAAACTCCGCAACTAGAAACTCCACAACCAGAGACTCTGCAACTAGAAACTCCGCAACTAGAAACTCCGCAGTTAGAAACTACACAACTAGGAACTCCGCAACTAGAAACTTCACAACTAGAAACTCCACAACTCGAAACTCAACTACTAGATACTCCACAACTGGAAACTCGACAACTAGAAACTCCACATCTAGAGACTCCACAACTTGAAACTCCACAACTAGAGACTCTGCAACTAGAAACTCCACAATTAGAGACTCCGCAACTCCACAACTATAAACTCCACAACTGAAAAATCCACAACTAGATACTCCACAACTAGAAAATCCACAACTAGAAACTCCACAACTATAAACTCCACAGCTTGAAACTCCACACGTTTAAACTCCACAACTTAAGACTCCACAACTAGAAACTCCACAAATAGAAACTCCCCAACTAGAAACTCCGCAACTAGAAACTCCGCTACAGGAGACTCTACAACTAGAAACTCCACAACTAGAAACTCCAAAACTAGAAACTTCACAACTTGAAACTTCGCAACTGGAGACTCCACAACTGGATACTCCACAACTTGAAACTCCACAACTAGAAACTCCACAACCAGAAACTCCACAACTAGAAACTCCACAACTAGAAACTCCGCAACTAGAGACTCCACAACTAGAAACTCCACAACTAGAAACTCCACAACTACAAACTCCACAAATACAGACTCGGCAACTATAAATTTCATATCTAGAAACTCCACAACTAGAAACTGCAAAACTAGAGACTTCACAACTAAAAACTCAACAACTAGAAACTCCACAACTAAGAACTCCACAACTGGAAACTCCACAACTTGAGACTCCGCAACTTGAAACTTCACAACTGGAAACTCCACAACTAGCTACTCCACAACTGGAAACTCCACAACTTGAAACTCCACAACTAGACTCTCCAACTTGAAACTCCACAACTAGAGACTCTGCAACTAGAAACTCTACAACTAGAGACTCCGCAAGTCCACAACTAGAAACTCCACAACTGGAAAATCCACAACTAGATACTCCACAACTGGAAAATCCACAACTAGAAACTCCACAACTATAGACTCCACAGCTTGAAACTCCACACGTTTAAACTCCACAACTTAAGACTCCACAACTAGAAACTCCACAATTAGAAACTCCACAACCAGAAACTCCACAACTAGAAACTCCACAACTAAAAACTACACAACTGGAAACTCCACAACTAGAAACTCCACAACTAGAAACTCCACAACTAGAGACTCCGCAACTAGAAACTCCACAACCAGAGACTCTGCAACTAGAAACTCCGCAACTAGAAACTCCGCAGCTAGAAACTACACAACTAGAGACTCCGCAACTGGAAACTCCACAACTAGAAACTCCACAACTTGAAACCTCACAACCTTAAGTTACGCAACTAGAAAATCCACAGCTAGAGATTCCGCAACTAGAAACTCCACAACTAGAAACTCAACAACTCAAAAATTCACAACTAGAAGCTCCAAAACTCGAAACTCCACAACTCGAAACTCCACAACTTAAAACTCCACAACTAGATACTCCACAACTTTAAACTCCACAACTTGAGACTCCACAACTAGAAACTCCCCAACTTGAAACTCCACAACTAGAAACTCCACAACCAGAAACTCCACAACTAGAAGCTCCACAACTAGAAACTCCACAACTAGAAACTCTGCCACTAGAGACTCCACAACTAGAAACTCCACAACTACAAACTCCACAAATAGAGACTCGGCTACAAGAAATTTCATGTCTAGAAAGTCCACAACTAAAAACTTCACAACTGGAAACTCCACAACTAGAAACTCCACAACTAGAAACTCCACAACTAGAGACTCCGCAACTAGAAACTCCACAACCAGAGACTCTGCAACTAGAAACTCCGCAGCTAGAAACTCCACAACTCGAAACTCCACAACTGGAAACTCCACAACTAGACACTCCACAACTAGAAACGCCACAACCAGAAACTCCACAACTTCAAACTCCACAACCAGAAACTCCACAACTAGAAACTCCACAACTAGAAACTCCACAACTAGAAACTCCACAACTAGAAACTCTGCAACTAGAGACTCCACAACTAGAAACTCCACAACTAGAAACTCCACAACTCGAAACTCCACAACCAGAAACTCCACAACTAGAAACTTCACAACTAGAGACTCCGCAACTAGAGACTCCACAACTAGAAGCTCCACAACTAGAAACTCCACAACCAGAGACTCTGCAATTCCACAACTAGAAACTCCACAACTGCAAACTCCACAACTAGATACTCCGCAACTAGAAACTCCACAACTAGAGACTCCACAACTTGAAACTCTGCAACTAGAGACTCCACAACTTGAAACTCTACAACTAGAAACTCCACAACTACAAACTCTACAAATAAAGACTCGGCTACAAGAAATTTCATGTCTAGAAAGTCCACAAACTAAAAACTCCACAACTGGAAACTCCACAACTAGACACTCCACAACCAGAAACTCCACAACCAGAAACTCCACAAGTAGAAACTCCACAACTAGAAACTTCACAACTCTTGACTCCGCAACTAGAGACTCCACAACTAGAAACTCCACAACTAGAAACTCCACAACCAGAGACTCTGCAATTCCACAACTAGAAACTCCACAACTGCAAACTCCACAACTAGGTACTCTGCAACTAGAAACTCCGCAACTAGAAACTCCACAACCAGAGACTCTGCAACTAGAAACTCCGCAACTAGAAACTCCGCAGCTAGAAACTACACAACTAGAGACTCCACAACTAGAAACTTCACGACTAGAAAATCCACAACTAGACACTCCACAACTAAAAACTCTTCAACTAGAAACTCCTAAACTAGAGACTCCACAAATAGAGAATCTACGAATAGAGACTTCAAACTAGAAACTCAACAACTAGAAACTCCACAACTAAAAACTCAACAACTAGAAACTCCACAGCATGAGACTCCGCAACTTGAAACTCCACACCTAGAAACTCCGCAACTAGAAACACCACAACTAGGAACTCCGCAACTAGAAACTTCACAACTAGAAACTCCACAACTCGAAACTCCACTACTAGATACTCCACAACTGGAAACTCGACAACTAGAAACTCCACATCTAGAGACTCCACAACTTGAAACTCCACAACTAGAGACTCTGCAAATAGAAACTCCACAACTAGAGACTCCGCAACTCCACAACTATAAACTCCACAACTGAAAAATCCACAACTAGATACTCCACAACTAGAAAATCCACAACTAGAAACTCCACAACTATAGACTCCACAGCTTGAAACTCCACACGTTTAAACAACACAACTTAAGACTCCACAACTAGAAACTCCACAACTAGAAACTCCACAACTAGAAACTCCCCAACTAGAAACTCCGCAACTAGAAACTCCGCAACTAGAAACTCCGCATCAGGAGACTCTACAACTAGAAACTCCAAAACTAGAAACTTCACAACTTGAAACTTCGCAACTAGAGACTCCACAACTGGAAACTCCACAACTTGAAACTCCACAACTAGAAACTCCACAACCAGAAACTCCACAACTAGAAACTCCACAACTAGAAACTCCGCAACTAGAGACTCCACAACTAGAAACTCCACAACTAGAAACTCCACAACTACAAACTCCACAAATACAGACTCGGCCACTAGAAATTGCACATCTAGAAACTCCACAACTAGAAACTGCAAAACTAGAGACTTCACAACTAGAAACTCAACAACTAGAAACTCCACAACTAAAAACTCCACAACTGGAAACTCCGCAACTAGAACCTCCGCAACCTGAAACTTCACAACTGGAAACTCCACAACTAGATACTCCACAACTGAAAACTCCACAACTTGAAACTCCACAACTAGACTCCCCAACTTGAAACTCCACAACTAGAGACTCTGCAACTAGAAACTCCACAACTAGAGACTCTGCAACTCCACAACTAGAAACTCCACAACTGGAAACTCCACAACTAGATACTCCGCAACTAGAAACTCCACAACTAGAGACTCCACAACTTGACACTCCACAACTTTAAACTCCACAACTTGACACTCCACAACTAGAATCTCCACAACTCAAAACTCCACAGCTGGAAACTCCACAATTAGAAACTTCACAACCAGAAACTCCACAACTAGAAACTCCACAACTAAAAACTCCACAACTGGAAACTCTACAACTAGAAACTCCACAACTTGAAACCTCACAACCTTAAGTTACGCAACTAGAAAATCCACAGCTAGAGATTCCGCAACTAGAAACTCCACAACTAGAAACTCCACCACTCAAAACTCCACAACTAGAAACTCCAAAACTCGAAACTCCACAACTAGAAACTCCACAACTGGAAACTCCACAACTAGACACTCCACAACTAAAAACTCTTCAACTAAAAACTCCAAAACTAGGGACTCCACAACTAGAGAATCTACAACTAGAGACTTCAAACTAGAAACTCAACAACTAGAAACTTCAAAATTCGAAACTCTACTAGAAACTACACAACTGGAAACTCCACAACTAGACACTCCACAACTAAAAACTCCACAACTAGAGACTCTGCAACTATGGAACTCCGCAACTAGAAACTCCGCAACAAGAAATTCCAGAGCTAGAAACACCACAACTAGACACTCCGCAACTAGAAACTCCACAACTTGAGACGCCGCAACTAGAAACTCCACAACTTGAAACTCAACAACTAGAAACTCTACAACTAGAGACTCCTTAACTAGAGAATTCGCAACTAGAAACTCCAAAACTAGAGACTCTGATACTAGAAACTCCGCAGCTAGAAACTCCACAACTAGAAACTCCACAATTAGAAACTCCACAACTAGAAACTCCACAACTAGAGATTCCGCAACTAGAGACTCCACCACTAGAAACTTCACAACTAGAAACTCCACAACCAGAAACTCCACAACTAGAAACTCCACAACTAGAAACTCCGCAACTAGAGACTCACCAACTAGAAACTCCACAACGACAAACTCCACAACTACAAACTCCACAAATACAGACTCGGCAACTAGAAATTCCATATCTAGAAACTCCACAACTAAAAACTGCAAAACTAGAGACTTCTCAACTAGAAACTCAACAACTAGAAACTCCACAACTAAAAACTCCACAACTGAAAACTCCACAACTTGAGACTCCGCAACTGGAAACTCCACAACTTGAAACTCCACAACTTGAAACTCCACAACTAGACTCCCCAACTTGAAACTCCACAACTAGAGACTCTGCAACTAGAAACTCTACAACTAGAGACTCCGCAACTCCACAACTAGAAACTCCACAACTGGAAAATCCACAACTAGATACTCCACAACTGGAAACTTCACAACTTGAGACTCCGCAACTTGAAACGCCACAACTAGAAACTCCGCTAATAAAAACTCCGCAACTAGAAACTCCGCAACTAGAACCTCCGCAACCTGAAACTCCACAACTAGATACTCCACACCTGGAAACTCCACAACTAGATACTTCACAACTGGAAACTCCACAACTGGATACTCCACAACTGGAAACTCCAGAACCAGAAACTCCAACACTAGAGACTCCAAAACTCGAAACTCCACAACTAGAAACTCCACAACTAGAAAATTCACAACCAGAGACTCTGCAATTCCACAACTAGAAACTCAACAACTGGAAACTCCACAACTAGATACTCTGCAACTAGAAACTCCACAACTAAAGACTCCACAACTTGAAACTCCACAACTAGAAACTCCACAACTAGAAACTCTGCAACTCGAGACTCCACAACTAGAAATTCCATATCTAGAAACTCCACAACTAAAAACTCCACAAATACAGACTCGGCAACAAGAAATTTCATATCTAGAAACTCCACAACTAGAAACTGCAAAACTAGAGACTTCACAACTAGAAACTCAACAACTAGAAACTCCACAACTAAAAACTTCACAACTGGAAACTCCACAACTTGAGACTCCGCAACTTGAAACTTCACAACTGGAAACTCCACAACTAGATACTCCACAACTGGAAACTCCACAACTTAAAACTCCACAACTAGACTCCCCAACTTGAAACTCCACAACTAGAGACTCTGCAACTAGAAACTCTACAACTAGAGACTCCGCAACTCCACAACTAGAAACTCCACAACTGGAAAATCCACAACTAGATACTCCACAACTGGAAAATCCACAACTAGAAACTCCACAACTATAGACTCCACAGCTTGAAACTCCACACGTTTAAACTCCACAACTTAAGACTCCACAACTAGAAACTCCACAATTAGAAACTCCACAACCAGAAACAACACAACTAGAAACTCCACAACTAAAAACTTCACAACTGGAAACTCCACAACTAGAAACTCCACAACTGGAAACTCCACAACTAGAGACTCCGCAACTAGAAACTCCACAACCAGAGACTCTGCAACTAGAAACTCCGCAACTAGAAACTCCGCAGCTAGAAACTACACAACTAGAGACTCCACAACTGGAAACTCCACAACTAGAAACTCCACAACTTGAAACCTCACAACCTTAAGTTACGCAACTAGAAAATCCACAGCTAGAGATTCCGCAACTAGAAACTCCACAACTAGAAACTCAACAACTCAAAAATTCACAACTAGAAGCTCCAAAACTCGAAACTCCACAACTCGAAACTCCACAACTTAAAACTCCACAACTAGATACTCCACGACTTTAAACTCCACAACTTGAGACTCCACAACTAGAAACTCCCCAACTTGAAACTCCACAACTAGAAACTCCACAACCAGAAACTCCACAACTAGAAACTCCACAACTAGAAACTCCACAACCAGAAACTCTGCCACTAGAGAATCCACAACTAGAAACTCCACAACTACAAACTCCACAAATAGAGACTCGGCTACAAGAAATTTCATGTCTAGAAAGTCCACAACTAAAAACTTCACAACTGGAAACTCCACAACTAGAAACTCCACAACTAGAAACTCCACAACTAGAGACTCCGCAACTAGAAACTCCACAACCAGAGACTCTGCAACTAGAAACTCCGCAGCTAGAAACTCTACAACTCGAAACTCCACAACTGGAAACTCCACAACTTCAAACTCCACAACCAGAAACTCCACAACTAGAAACTCCACAACTAGAAACTCCACAACTAGAAACTCCACAACTAGAAACTCTGCAACTAGAGACTCCACAACTAGAAACTCCACAACTAGAAACTCCACAACCAGAAACTCCACAACTAGAAACTCCACAACTAGAAACTTCACAACTAGAGACTCTGCAACTAGAAACTCCACAACTAGAGACTCCACAACTTGAAACTCTGCAACTGGAGACTCCACAACGTGAAACTCTACAACTAGAAACTCCACAACTACAAACTCTACAAATAAAGACTCGGCTACAAGAAATTTCATGTCTAGAAAGTCCACAACTAAAAACTCCACAACTGGAAACTCCACAACTAGAAACTCCACAACTAGAAACTCCACAACTAGAAACTCCACAACTCGAAACTCCACAACTGGAAACTCCACAACTAGACACTCCACAACTAGAAACTCCACAACCAGAAACTCCACAACTAGAAACTCCACAACTAGAAACTTCACAACTAGAGACTCCGCAACTAGAGACTCCACAACTAGAAACTCCACAACTAGAAACTCCACAACCAGAGACTCTGCAATTCCACAACTAGAAACTCCACAACTGCAAATTCCACAACTAGATACTCTGCAACTAGAAACTCCGCAACTAGAAACTCCGCAACCAGAGACTCTGCAACTAGAAACTCCGCAACTAGAAACTCCGCAGCTAGAAACTACACAACTAGAGACTCCACAACTAGAAACTTCACGACTAGAAAATCCACAACTAGACACTCCACAACTAAAAACTCTTCAACTAGAAACTCCTAAACTAGAGACTCCACAACTAGAGAATCTACGAATAGAGACTTCAAACTAGAAACTGAACAACTAGAAACTCCACAACTAAAAACTCAACAACTAGAAACTCCACAGCATGAGACTCCGCAACTTGAAACTCCACACCTAGAAACTCCGCAACTAGAAACTCCACAACTAGGAACTCCGCAACTAGAAACTTCACAACTAGAAACTCCACAACTCGAAACTCCACTACTAGATACTCCACATCTGGAAACTCGACAACTAGAAACTCCACATCTAGAGACTCCACAACTTGAAACTCCACAACTAGAGACTCTGCAACTAGAAACTCCACAACTAGAGACTCCGCAACTCCACAACTATGAACTCCACAACTGAAAAATCCACAACTAGATACTCCACAACAAGAAAATCCACAACTAAAAACTCCACAACTATAGACTCCACAGCTTGAAACTCCACACGTTTAAACTCCACAACTTAAGACTCCACAACTAGAAACTCCACAACTAGAAACTCCACAACTAGAAACTCCCCAACTAGAAACTCCGCAACTAGAAATTCCGCAACAGGAGACTCTACAACTAGAAACTCCACAACTAGAAACTCCAAAACTAGAAACTTCACAACTTGAAACTTCGCAACTAGAGACTCCACAACTGGAAACTCCACAACTGGAAACTCCACAACTAGAAACTCCACAACCAGAAACTCCACAACTAGAAACTCCACAACTAGAAACTCCGCAACTAGAGACTCCACAACTAGAAACTCCACAACTAGAAACTCCACAACTACAAACTCCACAAATACAGACTCGGCAACTAGAAATTTCATATCTAGAAACTCCACAACTAGAAACTGCAAAACTAGAGACTTCACAACTAGAAACTCAACAACTAGAAACTCCACAACTAAAAACTCCGCAACTGGAAACTCCACAACTTGAGACTCCGCAACTTGAAACTTCACAACTGGAAACTCCACAACTAGATACTTCACAACTGGAAACTCCACAACTTGAAACTCCAAAACTAGACTCCCCAACTTGAAACTCCACAACTAGAGACTCCGCAACTAGAAACTCCACAACTAGAGACTCCGCAACTCCACAACTAGAAACTCCACAACTGGAAACTCCACAACTAGATACTCCGCAACTAGAAACTCCACAACTAGAGACTCCACAACTTGAAACTCCACAACTTTAAACTCCACAACTTGAGACTCCACAACTAGAAACTCCACAACTCAAAACTCCACAGCTGGAAACTCTACAACTAAAAACTCCACAACTAGAAACTCCACAACTAGAGACTCCGCAACTAGAAACTCCACAACCAGAGACTCTGCAACTAGAAACTCCGCAACTAGAAACTCCGCAGCTAGAAACTCCACAACTAGAGACTCCACAACTAGAAACTCCACAACTAGAAACTCCACAACTTCAAACCTCACAACCTTAAGTTACGCAACTAGAAAATCCACAGCTAGAGATTCCGCAACTAGAAACTCCACAACTAGAAACTCCACAACTCAAAACTCCACAACTAGAAACTCCACAACTAGACACTCCACAACTAAAAACTCTTCAACTAGAAACTCCAAAACTAGGGACTCCACAACTAGAGAATCTACAACTAGAGACTTCAAACTAGAAACTCAACAACTAGAAACTTCAAAATTCGAAACTCTACTAGAAACTACACAACTGGAAACTCCACAACTAGACACTCCACAACTAGATACTCCACAACTGGAAACTTCACAACTTGAGACTCCGCAACTTGAAACTCCACAACTAGAAACTCCGCTAATAAAAACTCCGCAACTAGAAACTCCGCAACTAGAACCTCCGCAACCTGAAACTCCACAACTAGATACTCCACACCTGGAAACTCCACAACTAGATACTTCACAACTGGAAACTCCACAACTGGATACTCCACAACTGGAAACTCCAGAACCAGAAACTCCAACACTAGAGACTCCAAAACTCGAAACTCCACAACTAGAAACTCCACAACTAGAAAATTCACAACCAGAGACTCTGCAATTCCACAACTAGAAACTCCACAACTGGAAACTCCACAACTAGATACTCTGCAACTAGAAACTCCACAACTAAAGACTCCACAACTTGAAACTCCACAACTAGAAACTCCACAACTAGAAACTCTGCAACTCGAGACTCCACAACTAGAAATTCCATATCTAGAAACTCCACAACTAAAAACTCCACAAATACAGACTCGGCAACAAGAAATTTCATATCTAGAAACTCCACAACTAGAAACTGCAAAACTAGAGACTTCACAACTAGAAACTCAACAACTAGAAACTCCACAACTAAAAACTTCACAACTGGAAACTCCACAACTTGAGACTCCGCAACTTGAAACTTCACAACTGGAAACTCCACAACTAGATACTCCACAACTGGAAACTCCACAACTTAAAACTCCACAACTAGACTCCCCAACTTGAAACTCCACAACTAGAGACTCTGCAACTAGAAACTCTACAACTAGAGACTCCGCAACTCCACAACTAGAAACTCCACAACTGGAAAATCCACAACTAGATACTCCACAACTGGAAAATCCACAACTAGAAACTCCACAACTATAGACTCCACAGCTTGAAACTCCACACGTTTAAACTACACAACTTAAGACTCCACAACTAGAAACTCCACAATTAGAAACTCCACAACCAGAAACTCCACAACTAGAAACTCCACAACTAAAAACTTCACAACTGGAAACTCCACAACTAGAAACTCCACAACTGGAAACTCCACAACTAGAGACTCCGCAACCAGAAACTCCACAACCAGAGACTCTGCAACTAGAAACTCCGCAACTAGAAACTCCGCAGCTAGAAACTACACAACTAGAGACTCCACAACTGGAAACTCCACAACTAGAAACTCCACAACTTGAAACCTCACAACCTTAAGTTATGCAACTAGAAAATCCACAGCTAGAGATTCCGCAACTAGAAACTCCACAACTAGAAACTCAACAACTCAAAAATTCACAACTAGAAGCTCCAAAACTCGAAACTCCACAACTCGAAACTCCACAACTTAAAACTCCACAACTAGATACTCCACGACTTTAAACTCCACAACTTGAGACTCCACAACTAGAAACTCCCCAACTTGAAACTCCACAACTAGAAACTCCACAACCAGAAACTCCACAACTAGAAACTCCACAACTAGAAACTCCACAACCAGAAACTCTGCCACTAGAGACTCCACAACTAGAAACTCCACAACTACAAACTCCACAAATAGAGACTCGGCTACAAGAAATTTCATGTCTAGAAAGTCCACAACTAAAAACTTCACAACTGGAAACTCCACAACTAGAAACTCCACAACTAGAAACTCCACAACTAGAGACTCCGCAACTAGAAACTCCACAACCAGAGACTCTGCAACTAGAAACTCCGCAGCTAGAAACTCTACAACTCGAAACTCCACAACTGGAAACTCCACAACTTCAAACTCCACAACCAGAAACTCCACAACTAGAAACTCCACAACTAGAAACTCCACAACTAGAAACTCCACAACTAGAAACTCTGCAACTAGAGACTCCACAACTAGAAACTCCACAACTAGAAACTCCACAACCAGAAACTCCACAACTAGAAACTCCACAACTAGAAACTTCACAACTAGAGACTCCGCAACTAGAGACTCCACAACTAGAAGCTCCACAACTAGAAACTCCACAACCAGAGACTCTGCAATTCCACAACTAGAAACTCCACAACTGCAAACTCCACAACTAGATACTCCGCAACTAGAAACTCCACAACTAGAGACTCCACAACTTGAAACTCTGCAACTGGAGACTCCACAACGTGAAACTCTACAACTAGAAACTCCACAACTACAAACTCTACAAATAAAGACTCGGCTACAAGAAATTTCATGTCTAGAAAGTCCACAACTAAAAACTCCACAACTGGAAACTCCACAACTAGAAACTCCACAACTAGAAACTCCACAACTAGAAACTCCACAACTCGAAACTCCACAACTGGAAACTCCACAACTAGACACTCCACAACTAGAAACTCCACAACCAGAAACTCCACAACTAGAAACTCCACAACTAGAAACTTCACAACTAGAGACTCCGCAACTAGAGACTCCACAACTAGAAACTCCACAACTAGAAACTCCACAACCAGAGACTCTGCAATTCCACAACTAGAAACTCCACAACTGCAAACTCCACAACTAGATTCTCTGCAACTAGAAACTCCGCAACTAGAAACTCCGCAACCAGAGACTCTGCAACTAGAAACTCCGCAACTAGAAACTCCGCAGCTAGAAACTACACAACTAGAGACTCCACAACTAGAAACTTCACGACTAGAAAATCCACAACTAGACACTCCACAACTAAAAACTCTTCAACTAGAAACTCCTAAACTAGAGACTCCACAACTAGAGAATCTACGAATAGAGACTTCAAACTAGAAACTCAACAACTAGAAACTCCACAACTAAAAACTCAACAACTAGAAACTCCACAGCATGAGACTCCGCAACTTGAAACTCCACACCTAGAAACTCCGCAACTAGAAACTCCACAACTAGGAACTCCGCAACTAGAAACTTCACAACTAGAAACTCCACAACTCGAAACTCCACTACTAGATACTCCACATCTGGAAACTCGACAACTAGAAACTCCACATCTAGAGACTCCACAACTTGAAACTCCACAACTAGAGACTCTGCAACTAGAAACTCCACAACTAGAGACTCCGCAACTCCACAACTATAAACTCCACAACTGAAAAATCCACAACTAGATACTCCACAACTAGAAAATCCACAACTAGAAACTCCACAACTATAGACTCCACAGCTTGAAACTCCACACGTTTAAACTCCACAACTTAAGACTCCACAACTAGAAACTCCACAACTAGAAACTCCGCAACTAGAGACTCCACAACTAGAAACTCCACAACTAGAAACTCCACAACTACAAACTCCACAAATACAGACTCGGCAACTAGAAATTTCATATCTAGAAACTCCACAACTAGAAACTGCAAAACTAGAGACTTCACAACTAGAAACTCAACAACTAGAAACTCCACAACTAAAAACTCCGCAACTGGAAACTCCACAACTTGAGACTCCGCAACTTGAAACTTCACAACTGGAAACTCCACAACTAGATACTCCACAACTGGAAACTCCACAACTTGAAACTCCACAACTAGACTCCCCAACTTGAAACTCCACAACTAGAGACTCCGCAACTAGAAACTCCACAACTAGAGACTCCGCAACTCCACAACTAGAAACTCCACAACTGGAAACTCCACAACTAGATACTCCGCAACTAGAAACTCCACAACTAGAGACTCCACAACTTGAAACTCCACAACTTTAAACTCCACAACTTGAGACTCCACAACTAGAAACTCCACAACTCAAAACTCCACAGCTGGAAACTCCACAATTAGAAACTTCACAACCAGAAACTCCACAACTAGAAACTCCACAACTAAAAACTCCACAACTGGAAACTCTACAACTAAAAACTCCACAACTAGAAACTCCACAACTAGAGACTCCGCAACTAGAAACTCCACAACCAGAGACTCTGCAACTAGAAACTCCGCAACTAGAAACTCCGCAGCTAGAAACTCCACAACTAGAGACTCCACAACTAGAAACTCCACAACTAGAAACTCCACAACTTCAAACCTCACAATTTAAGTTACGCAACTAGAAAATCCACAGCTAGAGATTCCGCAACTAGAAACTCCACAACTAGAAACTCCACAACTCAAAACTCCACAACTAGAAACTCCACAACTAGACACTCCACAACTAAAAACTCTTCAACTAGAAACTCCAAAACTAGGGACTCCACAACTAGAGAATCTACAACTAGAGACTTCAAACTAGAAACTCAACAACTAGAAACTTCAAAATTCGAAACGCTACTTGAAACTACACAACTGGAAACTCCACAACTAGACACTCCACAAATAGAAACTCCACAACTAGAGACTCTGCAACTATGGAACTCCGCAACTAGAAACTCCGCAACAAGAAATTCCAGAGCTAGAAACACCACAACTAGACACTCCGCAACTAGAAACTCCACAACTTGAGACGCCGCAACTAGAAACTCCACAACTTGAAACTCCACAACTAGAAACTCTACAACTAGAGACTCCTCAACTAGAGAATTCGCAACTAGAAACTCCAAAACTAGAGACTCTGCAACTAGAAATTCCGCAGCTAGAAACTCCACAACTAGAAACTCCACAATTAAAAACTCCACAACTATAAACTCCACAACTAGAGATTCCGCAACTAGAGACTCCACCACTAAAAACTTCACAACTAGAAACCCCACAACCAGAAACTCCACAACTAGAAACTCCGCAACTAGAGACTCACCAACTAGAAACTCCACAACTAGAAACTCCACAACTACAAACTCCACAAATACAGACTCGGCAACTAGAAATTCCATATCTAGAAACTCAACAACTAAAAACTGCAAAACTAGAGACTTCTCAACTAGAAACTCAACAACTAGAAACTCCACAACTAAAAACTCCACAACCAGAAACTCCACAACTAGAAACTCCACAACTAGAAACTCCGCAACTAGAGACTCACCAACTAGAAACTCCACAACTACAAACTCCACAACTACAAACTCCACAAATACAGACTCGGCAACTAGAAATTCCATATCTAGAAACTCCACAACTAAAAACTGCAAAACTAGAGACTTCTCAACTAGAAACTCAACAACTAGAAACTCCACAACTAAAAACTCCACAACTGAAAACTCCACAACTTGCGACTCCGCAACTGGAAACTCCACAACTTGAAACTCCACAACTAGACTCCCCAACTTGAAACTCCACAACTAGAGACTCTGCAACTAGAAACTCTACAACTAGAGACTCCGCAACTCCACAACTAGAAACTCCACAACTGGAAAATCCACAACTAGATACTCCACAACTGGAAACTCCACAACTAGAGACTCTGCAACTAGAAACTCCACCACTAGAAACTCCACAACTAGAAACTCCACAACTGGAAACTTCACAACTTGAGACTCCGCAACTTGAAACTCCACAACTAGAAACTCCGCTAATAAAAACTCCGCAACTAGAAACTCCGCAACTAGAACCTCCGCAACCTGAAACTCCACAACTAGATACTCCACACCTGGAAACTCCACAACTAGATACTTCACAACTGGAAACTCCACAACTGGATACTCCACAACTGGAAACTCCAGAACCAGAAACTCCAACACTAGAGACTCCAAAACTCGAAACTCCACAACTAGAAACTCCACAACTAGAAAATTCACAACCAGAGACTCTGCAATTCCACAACTAGAAACTCCACAACTGGAAACTCCACAACTAGAGACTCTGCAACTAGAGACTCCACAACTAGAAGCTCCACAACTAGAAACTCCACAACCAGAGACTCTGCAATTCCACAACTAGAAACTCCACAACTGCAAACTCCACAACTAGATACTCCGCAACTAGAAACTCCACAACTAGAGACTCCACAACTTGAAACTCTGCAACTGGAGACTCCACAACGTGAAACTCTACAACTAGAAACTCCACAACTACAAACTCTACAAATAAAGACTCGGCTACAAGAAATTTCATGTCTAGAAAGTCCACAACTAAAAACTCCACAACTGGAAACTCCACAACTAGAAACTCCACAACTAGAAACTCCACAACTAGAAACTCCACAACTCGAAACTCCACAACTGGAAACTCCACAACTAGACACTCCACAACTAGAAACTCCACAACCAGAAACTCCACAACTAGAAACTCCACAACTAGAAACTTCACAACTAGAGACTCCGCAACTAGAGACTCCACAACTAGAAACTCCACAACTAGAAACTCCACAACCAGAGACTCTGCAATTCCACAACTAGAAACTCCACAACTGCAAATTCCACAACTAGATACTCTGCAACTAGAAACTCCGCAACTAGAAACTCCGCAACCAGAGACTCTGCAACTAGAAACTCCGCAACTAGAAACTCCGCAGCTAGAAACTACACAACTAGAGACTCCACAACTAGAAACTTCACGACTAGAAAATCCACAACTAGACACTCCACAACTAAAAACTCTTCAACTAGAAACTGCTAAACTAGAGACTCCACAACTAGAGAATCTACGAATAGAGACTTCAAACTAGAAACTCAACAACTAGAAACTCCACAACTAAAAACTCAACAACTAGAAACTCCACAGCATGAGATTCCGCAACTTGAAACTCCACACCTAGAAACTCCGCAACTAGAAACTCCACAACTAGGAACTCCGCAACTAGAAACATCACAACTAGAAACTCCACAACTCGAAACTCCACTACTAGATACTCCACATCTGGAAACTCGACAACTAGAAACTCCACATCTAGAGACTCCACAACTTGAAACTCCACAACTAGAGACTCTGCAACTAGAAACTCCACAACTAGAGACTCCGCAACCCCACAACTATAAACTCCACAACTGAAAAATCCACAACTAGATACTCCACAACAAGAAAATCCACAACTAAAAACTCCACAACTATAGACTCCACAGCTTGAAACTCCACACGTTTAAACTCCACAACTTAAGACTCCACAACTAGAAACTCCACAACTAGAAACTCCACAACTAGAAACTCCCCAACTAGAAACTCCGCAACTAGAAATTCCGCAACAGGAGACTCTACAACTAGAAACTCCACAACTAGAAACTCCAAAACTAGAAACTTCACAACTTGAAACTTCGCAACTAGAGACTCCACAACTGGAAACTCCACAACTGGAAACTCCACAACTAGAAACTCCACAACCAGAAACTCCACAACTAGAAACTCCACAACTAGAAACTCCGCAACTAGAAACTCCACAACTAGAAACTCCACAACTACAAACTCCACAAATACAGACTCGGCAACTAGAAATTTCATATCTAGAAACTCCACAACTAGAAACTGCAAAACTAGAGACTTCACAACTAGAAACTCAACAACTAGAAACTCCACAACTAAAAACTCCGCAACTGGAAACTCCACAACTTGAGACTCCGCAACTTGAAACTTCACAACTGGAAACTCCACAACTAGATACTCCACAACTGGAAACTCCACAACTTGAAACTCCAAAACTAGACTCCCCAACTTGAAACTCCACAACTAGAGACTCCGCAACTAGAAACTCCACAACTAGAGACTCCGCAACTCCACAACTAGAAACTCCACAACTGGAAACTCCACAACTAGATACTCCGCAACTAGAAACTCCACAACTAGAGACTCCACAACTTGAAACTCCACAACTTTAAACTCCACAACTTGAGACTCCACAACTAGAAACTCCACAACTCAAAACTCCACAGCTGGAAACTCTACAACTAAAAACTCCACAACTAGAAACTCCACAACTAGAGACTCCGCAACTAGAAACTCCACAACCAGAGACTCTGCAACTAGAAACTCCGCAACTAGAAACTCCGCAGCTAGAAACTCCACAAATAGAGACTCCACAACTAGAAACTCCACAACTAGAAACTCCACAACTTCAAACCTCACAACCTTAAGTTACGCAACTAGAAAATCCACAGCTAGAGATTCCGCAACTAGAAACTCCACAACTAGAAACTCCACAACTCAAAACTCCACAACTAGAAACTCCACAACTAGACACTCCACAACTAAAAACTCTTCAACTAGAAACTCCAAAACTAGGGACTCCACAACTAGAGAATCTACAACTAGAGACTTCAAACTAGAAACTCAACAACTAGAAACTTCAAAATTCGAAACTCTACTAGAAACTGCACAACTGGAAACTCCACAACTAGACACTCCACAACTAGATACTCCACAACTGGAAACTTCACAACTTGAGACTCCGCAACTGGATACTCCACAACTGGAAACTCCAGAACCAGAAACTCCAACACTAGGGACTCCAAAACTCGAAACTCCACAACTAGAAACTCCACAACTAGAAAATTCACAACCAGAGACTCTGCAATTCCACAACTAGAAACTCCACAACTGGAAACTCCACAACTAGATACTCTGCAACTAGAAACTCCACAACTAAAGACTCCACAACTTGAAACTCCACAACTAGAAACTCCACAACTAGAAACTCCACAACTAGAAACTCTGCAACTCGAGACTCCACAACTAGAAATTCCATATCTAGAAACTCCACAACTAAAAACTCCACAAATACAGACTCGGCAACAAGAAATTTCATATCTAGAAACTCCACAACTAGAAACTGCAAAACTAGAGACTTCACAACTAGAAACTCAACAACTAGAAACTCCACAACTAAAAACTTCACAACTGGAAACTCCACAACTTGAGACTCCGCAACTTGAAACTTCACAACTGGAAACTCCACAACTAGATACTCCACAACTGGAAACTCCACAACTTAAAACTCCACAACTAGACTCCCCAACTTGAAACTCCACAACTAGAGACTCTGCAACTAGAAACTCTACAACTAGAGACTCCGCAACTCCACAACTAGAAACTCCACAACTGGAAAATCCACAACTAGATACTCCACAACTGGAAAATCCACAACTAGAAACTCCACAACTATAGACTCCACAGCTTGAAACTCCACACGTTTAAACTCCACAACTTAAGACTCCACAACTAGAAACTCCACAATTAGAAACTCCACAACCAGAAACTCCACAACTAGAAACTCCACAACTAAAAACTTCACAACTGGAAACTCCACAACTAGAAACTCCACAACTGGAAACTCCACAACTAGAGACTCCGCAACTAGAAACTCCACAACCAGAGACTCTGCAACTAGAAACTCCGCAACTAGAAACTCCGCAGCTAGAAACTACACAACTAGAGACTCCACAACTGGAAACTCCACAACTAGAAACTCCACAACTTGAAACCTCACAACCTTAAGTTATGCAACTAGAAAATCCACAGCTAGAGATTCCGCAACTAGAAACTCCACAACTAGAAACTCAACAACTCAAAAATTCACAACTAGAAGCTCCAAAACTCGAAACTCCACAACTCGAAACTCCACAACTTAAAACTCCACAACTAGATACTCCACGACTTTAAACTCCACAACTTGAGACTCCACAACTAGAAACTCCCCAACTTGAAACTACACAACTAGAAACTCCACAACCAGAAACTCCACAACTAGAAACTCCACAACTAGAAACTCCACAACCAGAAACTCTGCCACTAGAGACTCCACAACTAGAAACTCCACAACTACAAACTCCACAAATAGAGACTCGGCTACAAGAAATTTCATGTCTAGAAAGTCCACAACTAAAAACTTCACAACTGGAAACTCCACAACTAGAAACTCCACAACTAGAAACTCCACAACTAGAGACTCCGCAACTAGAAACTCCACAACCAGAGACTCTGCAACTAGAAACTCCGCAGCTAGAAACTCTACAACTCGAAACTCCACAACTGGAAACTCCACAACTTCAAACTCCACAACCAGAAACTCCACAACTAAAAACTCCACAACCAGAAACTCCACAACTAGAAACTCCACAACTAGAAACTCCGCAACTAGAGACTCACCAACTAGAAACTCCACAACTACAAACTCCACAACTACAAACTCCACAAATACAGACTCGGCAACTAGAAATTCCATATCTAGAAACTCCACAACTAAAAACTGCAAAACTAGAGACTTCTCAACTAGAAACTCAACAACTAGAAACTCCACAACTAAAAACTCCACAACTGAAAACTCCACAACTTGCGACTCCGCAACTGGAAACTCCACAACTTGAAACTCCACAACTAGACTCCCCAACTTGAAACTCCACAACTAGAGACTCTGCAACTAGAAACTCTACAACTAGAGACTCCGCAACTCCACAACTAGAAACTCCACAACTGGAAAATCCACAACTAGATACTCCACAACTGGAAACTCCACAACTAGAGACTCTGCAACTAGAAACTCCACCACTAGAAACTCCACAACTAGAAACTCCTCAACTGGAAACTTCACAACTTGAGACTCCGCAACTTGAAACTCCACAACTAGAAACTACGCTAATAAAAACTCCGCAACTAGAAACTCCGCAACTAGAACCTCCGCAACCTGAAACTCCACAACTAGATACTCCACACCTGGAAACTCCACAACTAGATACTTCACAACTGGAAACTCCACAACTGGATACTCCACAACTGGAAACTCCAGAACCAGAAACTCCAACACTAGAGACTCCAAAACTCGAAACTCCACAACTAGAAACTCCACAACTAGAAAATTCACAACCAGAGACTCTGCAATTCCACAACTAGAAACTCCACAACTGGAAACTCCACAACTAGAGACTCTGCAACTAGAGACTCCACAACTAGAAGCTCCACAACTAGAAACTCCACAACCAGAGACTCTGCAATTCCACAACTAGAAACTCCACAACTGCAAACTCCACAACTAGATACTCCGCAACTAGAAACTCCACAACTAGAGACTCCACAACTTGAAACTCTGCAACTGGAGACTCCACAACGTGAAACTCTACAACTAGAAACTCCACAACTACAAACTCTACAAATAAAGACTCGGCTACAAGAAATTTCATGTCTAGAAAGTCCACAACTAAAAACTCCACAACTAGAAACTCCACAACTAGAAACTCCACAACTAGAAACTCCACAACTCGAAACTCCACAACTGGAAACTCCACAACTAGACACTCCACAACTAGAAACTCCACAACCAGAAACTCCACAACTAGAAACTCCACAACTAGAAACTTCACAACTAGAGACTCCGCAACTAGAGACTCCACAACTAGAAACTCCACAACTAGAAACTCCACAACCAGAGACTCTGCAATTCCGCAACTAGAAACTCCACAACTGCAAATTCCACAACTAGATACTCTGCAACTAGAAACTCCGCAACTAGAAACTCCGCAACCAGAGACTCTGCAACTAGAAACTCCGCAACTAGAAACTCCGCAGCTAGAAACTACATAACTAGAGACTCCACAACTAGAAACTTCACGACTAGAAAATCCACAACTAGACACTCCACAACTAAAAACTCTTCAACTAGAAACTGCTAAACTAGAGACTCCACAACTAGAGAATCTACGAATAGAGACTTCAAACTAGAAACTCAACAACTAGAAACTCCACAACTAAAAACTCAACAACTAGAAACTCCACAGCATGAGACTCCGCAACTTGAAACTCCACACCTAGAAACTCCGCAACTAGAAACTCCACAACTAGAAACTCCACAACTCAAAACTCCACAACTAGAAACTCCACAACTAGACACTCCACAACTAAAAACTCTTCAACTAGAAACTCCAAAACTAGGGACTCCACAACTAGAGAATCTACAACTAGAGACTTCAAACTAGAAACTCAACAACTAGAAACTTCAAAATTCGAAACGCTACTAGAAACTACACAACTGGAAACTCCACAACTAGACACTCCACAAATAGAAACTCCACAACTAGAGACTCTGCAACTATGGAACTCCGCAACTAGAAACTCCGCAACAAGAAATTCCAGAGCTAGAAACACCACAACTAGACACTCCGCAACTAGAAACTCCACAACTTGAGACGCCGCAACTAGAAACTCCACAACTTGAAACTCCACAACTAGAAACTCTACAACTAGAGACTCCTCAACTAGAGAATTTTCAACTAGAAACTCCAAAACTAGAGACTCTGCAACTAGAAATTCCGCAGCTAGAAACTCCACAACTAGAAACTCCACAATTAAAAACTCCACAACTATAAACTCCACAACTAGAGATTCCGCAACTAGAGACTCCACCACTAAAAACTTCACAACTAGAAACCCCACAACCAGAAACTCCACAACTAGAAACTCCGCAACTAGAGACTCACCAACTAGAAACTCCACAACTAGAAACTCCACAACTACAAACTCCACAAATACAGACTCGGCAACTAGAAATTCCATATCTAGAAACTCAACAACTAAAAACTGCAAAACTAGAGACTTCTCAACTAGAAACTCAACAACTAGAAACTCCACAACTAAAAACTCCACAACCAGAAACTCCACAACTAGAAACTCCACAACTAGAAACTCCGCAACTAGAGACTCACCAACTAGAAACTCCACAACTACAAACTCCACAACTACAAACTCCACAAATACAGACTCGGCAACTAGAAATTCCATATCTAGAAACTCCACAACTAAAAACTGCAAAACTAGAGACTTCTCAACTAGAAACTCAACAACTAGAAACTCCACAACTAAAAACTCCACAACTGAAAACTCCACAACTTGCGACTCCGCAACTGGAAACTCCACAACTTGAAACTCCACAACTAGACTCCCCAACTTGAAACTCCACAACTAGAGACTCTGCAACTAGAAACTCTACAACTAGAGACTCCGCAACTCCACAACTAGAAACTCCACAACTGGAAAATCCACAACTAGATACTCCACAACTGGAAACTCCACAACTAGAGACTCTGCAACTAGAAACTCCACCACTAGAAACTCCACAACTAGAAACTCCACAACTGGAAACTTCACAACTTGAGACTCCGCAACTTGAAACTCCACAACTAGAAACTCCGCTAATAAAAACTCCGCAACTAGAAACTCCGCAACTAGAACCTCCGCAACCTGAAACTCCACAACTAGATACTCCACACCTGGAAACTCCACAACTAGATACTTCACAACTGGAAACTCCACAACTGGATACTCCACAACTGGAAACTCCAGAACCAGAAACTCCAACACTAGAGACTCCAAAACTCGAAACTCCACAACTAGAAACTCCACAACTGGAAACTCCACAACTAGAGACTCTGCAACTAGAGACTCCACAACTAGAAGCTCCACAACTAGAAACTCCACAACCAGAGACTCTGCAATTCCACAACCAGAAACTCCACAACTGCAAACTCCACAACTAGATACTCCGCAACTAGAAACTCCACAACTAGAGACTCCACAACTTGAAACTCTGCAACTGGAGACTCCACAACGTGAAACTCTACAACTAGAAACTCCACAACTACAAACTCTACAAATAAAGACTCGGCTACAAGAAATTTCATGTCTAGAAAGTCCACAACTAAAAACTCCACAACTGGAAACTCCACAACTAGAAACTCCACAACTAGAAACTCCACAACTAGAAACTCCACAACTCGAAACTCCACAACTGGAAACTCCACAACTAGACACTCCACAACTAGAAACTCCACAACCAGAAACTCCACAACTAGAAACTCCACAACTAGAAACTTCACAACTAGAGACTCCGCAACTAGAGACTCCACAACTAGAAACTCCACAACTAGAAACTCCACAACCAGAGACTCTGCAATTCCACAACTAGAAACTCCACAACTGCAAATTCCACAACTAGATACTCTGCAACTAGAAACTCCGCAACTAGAAACTCCGCAACCAGAGACTCTGCAACTAGAAACTCCGCAACTAGAAACTCCGCAGCTAGAAACTACACAACTAGAGACTCCACAACTAGAAACTTCACGACTAGAAAATCCACAACTAGACACTCCACAACTAAAAACTCTTCAACTAGAAACTGCTAAACTAGAGACTCCACAACTAGAGAATCTACGAATAGAGACTTCAAACTATAAACTCAACAACTAGAAACTCCACAACTAAAAACTCAACAACTAGAAACTCCACAGCATGAGACTCCGCAACTTGAAACTCCACACCTAGAAACTCCGCAACTCGAAACTCCACTACTAGATACTCCACATCTGGAAACTCGACAACTAGAAACTCCACATCTAGAGACTCCACAACTTGAAACTCCACAACTAGAGACTCTGCAACTAGAAACTCCACAACTAGAGACTCCGCAACCCCACAACTATAAACTCCACAACTGAAAAATCCACAACTAGATACTCCACAACAAGAAAATCCACAACTAAAAACTCCACAACTATAGACTCCACAGCTTGAAACTCCACACGTTTAAACTCCACAACTTAAGACTCCACAACTAGAAACTCCACAACTAGAAACTCCACAACTAGAAACTCCCCAACTAGAAACTCCGCAACTAGAAATTCCGCAACAGGAGACTCTACAACTAGAAACTCCACAACTAGAAACTCCAAAACTAGAAACTTCACAACTTGAAACTTCGCAACTAGAGACTCCACAACTGGAAACTCCACAACTGGAAACTCCACAACTAGAAACTCCACAACCAGAAACTCCACAACTAGAAACTCCACAACTAGAAACTCCGCAACTAGAAACTCCACAACTAGAAACTCCACAACTACAAACTCCACAAATACAGACTCGGCAACTAGAAATTTCATATCTAGAAACTCCACAACTAGAAACTGCAAAACTAGAGACTTCACAACTAGAAACTCAACAACTAGAAACTCCACAACTAAAAACTCCGCAACTGGAAACTCCACAACTTGAGACTCCGCAACTTGAAACTTCACAACTGGAAACTCCACAACTAGATACTCCACAACTGGAAACTCCACAACTTGAAACTCCAAAACTAGACTCCCCAACTTGAAACTCCACAACTAGAGACTCCGCAACTAGAAACTCCACAACTAGAGACTCCGCAACTCCACAACTAGAAACTCCACAACTGGAAACTCCACAACTAGATACTCCGCAACTAGAAACTCCACAACTAGAGACTCCACAACTTGAAACTCCACAACTTTAAACTCCACAACTTGAGACTCCACAACTAGAAACTCCACAACTCAAAACTCCACAGCTGGAAACTCTACAACTAAAAACTCCACAACTAGAAACTCCACAACTAGAGACTCCGCAACTAGAAACTCCACAACCAGAGACTCTGCAACTAGAAACTCCGCAACTAGAAACTCCGCAGCTAGAAACTCCACAAATAGAGACTCCACAACTAGAAACTCCACAACTAGAAACTCCACAACTTCAAACCTCACAACCTTAAGTTACGCAACTAGAAAATCCACAGCTAGAGATTCCGCAACTAGAAACTCCACAACTAGAAACTCCACAACTCAAAACTCCACAACTAGAAACTCCACAACTAGACACTCCACAACTAAAAACTCTTCAACTAGAAACTCCAAAACTAGGGACTCCACAACTAGAGAATCTACAACTAGAGACTTCAAACTAGAAACTCAACAACTAGAAACTTCAAAATTCGAAACTCTACTAGAAACTACACAACTGGAAACTCCACAACTAGACACTCCACAACTAGATACTCCACAACTGGAAACTTCACAACTTGAGACTCCGCAACTGGATACTCCACAACTGGAAACTCCAGAACCAGAAACTCCAACACTAGAGACTCCAAAACTCGAAACTCCACAACTAGAAACTCCACAACTAGAAAATTCACAACCAGAGACTCTGCAATTCCACAACTAGAAACTCCACAACTGGAAACTCCACAACTAGATACTCTGCAACTAGAAACTCCACAACTAAAGACTCCACAACTTGAAACTCCACAACTAGAAACTCCACAACTAGAAACTCCACAACTAGAAACTCTGCAACTCGAGACTCCACAACTAGAAATTCCATATCTAGAAACTCCACAACTAAAAACTCCACAAATACAGACTCGGCAACAAGAAATTTCATATCTAGAAACTCCACAACTAGAAACTGCAAAACTAGAGACTTCACAACTAGAAACTCAACAACTAGAAACTCCACAACTAAAAACTTCACAACTGGAAACTCCACAACTTGAGACTCCGCAACTTGAAACTTCACAACTGGAAACTCCACAACTAGATACTCCACAACTGGAAACTCCACAACTTAAAACTCCACAACTAGACTCCCCAACTTGAAACTCCACAACTAGAGACTCTGCAACTAGAAACTCTACAACTAGAGACTCCGCAACTCCACAACTAGAAACTCCACAACTGGAAAATCCACAACTAGATACTCCACAACTGGAAAATCCACAACTAGAAACTCCACAACTATAGACTCCACAGCTTGAAACTCCACACGTTTAAACTCCACAACTTAAGACTCCACAACTAGAAACTCCACAATTAGAAACTCCACAACCAGAAACTCCACAACTAGAAACTCCACAACTAAAAACTTCACAACTGGAAACTCCACAACTAGAAACTCCACAACTGGAAACTCCACAACTAGAGACTCCGCAACTAGAAACTCCACAACCAGAGACTCTGCAACTAGAAACTCCGCAACTAGAAACTCCGCAGCTAGAAACTACACAACTAGAGACTCCACAACTGGAAACTCCACAACTAGAAACTCCACAACTTGAAACCTCACAACCTTAAGTTATGCAACTAGAAAATCCACAGCTAGAGATTCCGCAACTAGAAACTCCACAACTAGAAACTCAACAACTCAAAAATTCACAACTAGAAGCTCCAAAACTCGAAACTCCACAACTCGAAACTCCACAACTTAAAACTCCACAACTAGATACTCCACGACTTTAAACTCCACAACTTGAGACTCCACAACTAGAAACTCCCCAACTTGAAACTACACAACTAGAAACTCCACAACCAGAAACTCCACAACTAGAAACTCCACAACTAGAAACTCCACAACCAGAAACTCTGCCACTAGAGACTCCACAACTAGAAACTCCACAACTACAAACTCCACAAATAGAGACTCGGCTACAAGAAATTTCATGTCTAGAAAGTCCACAACTAAAAACTTCACAACTGGAAACTCCACAACTAGAAACTCCACAACTAGAAACTCCACAACTAGAGACTCCGCAACTAGAAACTCCACAACCAGAGACTCTGCAACTAGAAACTCCGCAGCTAGAAACTCTACAACTCGAAACTCCACAACTGGAAACTCCACAACTTCAAACTCCACAACCAGAAACTCCACAACTAGAAACTCCACAACTAGAAACTCCACAACTAGAAACTCCACAACTAGAAACTCTGCAACTAGAGACTCCACAACTAGAAACTCCACAACTAGAAACTCCACAACCAGAAACTCCACAACTAGAAACTCCACAACTAGAAACTTCACAACTAGAGACTCCGCAACTAGAGACTCCACAACTAGAAGCTCCACAACTAGAAACTCCACAACCAGAGACTCTGCAATTCCACAACTAGAAACTCCACAACTGCAAACTCCACAACTAGATACTCCGCAACTAGAAACTCCACAACTAGAGACTCCACAACTTGAAACTCTGCAACTGGAGACTCCACAACGTGAAACTCTACAACTAGAAACTCCACAACTACAAACTCTACAAATAAAGACTCGGCTACAAGAAATTTCATGTCTAGAAAGTCCAACTCTAAAAACTCCACAACTGGAAACTCCACAACTAGAAACTCCACAACTAGAAACTCCACAACTAGAAACTCCACAACTCGAAACTCCACAACTGGAAACTCCACAACTAGACACTCCACAACTAGAAACTCCACAACCAGAAACTCCACAACTAGAAACTCCACAACTAGAAACTTCACAACTAGAGACTCCGCAACTAGAGACTCCACAACTAGAAACTCCACAACTAGAAACTCCACAACCAGAGACTCTGCAATTCCACAACTAGAAACTCCACAACTGCAAACTCCACAACTAGATACTCTGCAACTAGAAACTCCGCAACTAGAAACTCCGCAACCAGAGACTCTGCAACTAGAAACTCCGCAACTAGAAACTCCGCAGCTAGAAACTACACAACTAGAGACTCCACAACTAGAAACTTCACGACTAGAAAATCCACAACTAGACACTCCACAACTAAAAACTCTTCAACTAGAAACTCCTAAACTAGAGACTCCACAACTAGAGAATCTACGAATAGAGACTTCAAACTAGAAACTCAACAACTAGAAACTCCACAACTAAAAACTCAACAACTAGAAACTCCACAGCATGAGACTCCGCAACTTGAAACTCCACACCTAGAAACTCCGCAACTATAAACTCCACAACTAGGAACTCCGCAACTAGAAACTTCACAACTAGAAACTCCACAACTCGAAACTCCACTACTAGATACTCCACATCTGGAAACTCGACAACTAGAAACTCCACATCTAGAGACTCCACAACTAGAAACTGCAAAACTAGAGACTTCACAACTAGAAACTCAACAACTAGAAACTCCACAACTAAAAACTCCGCAACTGGAAACTCCACAACTTGAGACTCCGCAACTTGAAACTTCACAACTGGAAACTCCACAACTAGATACTCCACAACTGGAAACTACACAACTTGAAACTCCACAACTAGACTCCCCAACTTGAAACTCCACAACTAGAGACTCCGCAACTAGAAACTCCACAACTAGAGACTCCGCAACTCCACAACTAGAAACTCCACAACTGGAAACTCCACAACTAGATACTCCGCAACTAGAAACTCCACAACTAGAGACTCCACAACTTGAAACTCCACAACTTTAAACTCCACAACTTGAGACTCCACAACTAGAAACTCCACAACTCAAAACTCCACAGCTGGAAACTCCACAATTAGAAACTTCACAACCAGAAACTCCACAACTAGAAACTCCGCAACTAGAAACTCCACAACTAGGAACTCCGCAACTAGAAACTTCACAACTAGAAACTCCACAACTCGAAACTCCACTACTAGATACTCCACATCTGGAAACTCGACAACTAGAAACTCCACATCTAGAGACTCCACAACTTGAAACTCCACAACTAGAGACTCTGCAACTAGAAACTCCACAACTAGAGACTCCGCAACCCCACAACTATAAACTCCACAACTGAAAAATCCACAACTAGATACTCCACAACAAGAAAATCCACAACTAAAAACTCCACAACTATAGACTCCACAGCTTGAAACTCCACACGTTTAAACTCCACAACTTAAGACTCCACAACTAGAAACTCCACAACTAGAAACTCCACAACTAGAAACTCCCCAACTAGAAACTCCGCAACTAGAAATTCCGCAACAGGAGACTCTACAACTAGAAACTCCACAACTAGAAACTCCAAAACTAGAAACTTCACAACTTGAAACTTCGCAACTAGAGACTCCACAACTGGAAACTCCACAACTGGAAACTCCACAACTAGAAACTCCACAACCAGAAACTCCACAACTAGAAACTCCACAACTAGAAACTCCGCAACTAGAAACTCCACAACTAGAAACTCCACAACTACAAACTCCACAAATACAGACTCGGCAACTAGAAATTTCATATCTAGAAACTCCACAACTAGAAACTGCAAAACTAGAGACTTCACAACTAGAAACTCAACAACTAGAAACTCCACAACTAAAAACTCCGCAACTGGAAACTCCACAACTTGAGACTCCGCAACTTGAAACTTCACAACTGGAAACTCCACAACTAGATACTCCACAACTGGAAACTCCACAACTTGAAACTCCAAAACTAGACTCCCCAACTTGAAACTCCACAACTAGAGACTCCGCAACTAGAAACTCCACAACTAGAGACTCCGCAACTCCACAACTAGAAACTCCACAACTGGAAACTCCACAGCTAGATACTCCGCAACTAGAAACTCCACAACTAGAGACTCCACAACTTGAAACTCCACAACTTTAAACTCCACAACTTGAGACTCCACAACTAGAAACTCCACAACTCAAAACTCCACAGCTGGAAACTCTACAACTAAAAACTCCACAACTAGAAACTCCACAACTAGAGACTCCGCAACTAGAAACTCCACAACCAGAGACTCTGCAACTAGAAACTCCGCAACTAGAAACTCCGCAGCTAGAAACTCCACAAATAGAGACTCCACAACTAGAAACTCCACAACTAGAAACTCCACAACTTCAAACCTCACAACCTTAAGTTACGCAACTAGAAAATCCACAGCTAGAGATTCCGCAACTAGAAACTCCACAACTAGAAACTCCACAACTCAAAACTCCACAACTAGAAACTCCACAACTAGACACTCCACAACTAAAAACTCTTCAACTAGAAACTCCAAAACTAGGGACTCCACAACTAGAGAATCTACAACTAGAGACTTCAAACTAGAAACTCAACAACTAGAAACTTCAAAATTCGAAACTCTACTAGAAACTACACAACTGGAAACTCCACAACTAGACACTCCACAACTAGATACTCCACAACTGGAAACTTCACAACTTGAGACTCCGCAACTTGAAACTCCACAACTAGATACTCCGCTAATAAAAACTCCGCAACTAGAAACTCCGCAACTAGAACCTCCGCAACCTGAAACTCCACAACTAGATACTCCACACCTGGAAACTCCACAACTAGATACTTCACAACTGGAAACTCCACAACTGGATACTCCACAACTGGAAACTCCAGAACCAGAAACTCCAACACTAGAGACTCCAAAACTCGAAACTCCACAACTAGAAACTCCACAACTAGAAAATTCACAACCAGAGACTCTGCAATTCCACAACTAGAAACTCCACAACTGGAAACTCCACAACTAGATACTCTGCAACTAGAAACTCCACAACTAAAGACTCCACAACTTGAAACTCCACAACTAGAAACTCCACAACTAGAAACTCCACAACTAGAAACTCTGCAACTCGAGACTCCACAACTAGAAATTCCATATCTAGAAACTCCACAACTAAAAACTCAACAAATACAGACTCGGCAACAAGAAATTTCATATCTAGAAACTCCACAACTAGAAACTGCAAAACTAGAGACTTCACAACTAGAAACTCAACAACTAGAAACTCCACAACTAAAAACTTCACAACTGGAAACTCCACAACTTGAGACTCCGCAACTTGAAACTTCACAACTGGAAACTCCACAACTAGATACTCCACAACTGGAAACTCCACAACTTAAAACTCCACAACTAGACTCCCCAACTTGAAACTCCACAACTAGAGACTCTGCAACTAGAAACTCTACAACTAGAGACTCCGCAACTCCACAACTAGAAACTCCACAACTGGAAAATCCACAACTAGATACTCCACAACTGGAAAATCCACAACTAGAAACTCCACAACTATAGACTCCACAGCTTGAAACTCCACACGTTTAAACTCCACAACTTAAGACTCCACAACTAGAAACTCCACAATTAGAAACTCCACAACCAGAAACTCCACAACTAGAAACTCCACAACTAAAAACTTCACAACTGGAAACTCCACAACTAGAAACTCCACAACTGGAAACTCCACAACTAGAGACTCCGCAACTAGAAACTCCACAACCAGAGACTCTGCAACTAGAAACTCCGCAACTAGAAACTCCGCAGCTAGAAACTACACAACTAGAGACTCCACAACTGGAAACTCCACAACTAGAAACTCCACAACTTGAAACCTCACAACCTTAAGTTATGCAACTAGAAAATCCACAGCTAGAGATTCCGCAACTAGAAACTCCACAACTAGAAACTCAACAACTCAAAAATTCACAACTAGAAGCTCCAAAACTCGAAACTCCACAACTCGAAACTCCACAACTTAAAACTCCACAACTAGATACTCCACGACTTTAAACTCCACAACTTGAGACTCCACAACTAGAAACTCCCCAACTTGAAACTACACAACTAGAAACTCCACAACCAGAAACTCCACAACTAGAAACTCCACAACTAGAAACTCCACAACCAGAAACTCTGCCACTAGAGACTCCACAACTAGAAACTCCACAACTACAAACTCCACAAATAGAGACTCGGCTACAAGAAATTTCATGTCTAGAAAGTCCACAACTAAAAACTTCACAACTGGAAACTCCACAACTAGAAACTCCACAACTAGAAACTCCACAACTAGAGACTCCGCAACTAGAAACTCCACAACCAGAGACTCTGCAACTAGAAACTCCGCAGCTAGAAACTCTACAACTCGAAACTCCACAACTGGAAACTCCACAACTTCAAACTCCACAACCAGAAACTCCACAACTAGAAACTCCACAACTAGAAACTCCACAACTAGAAACTCCACAACTAGAAACTCTGCAACTAGAGACTCCACAACTAGAAACTCCACAACTAGAAACTCCACAACCAGAAACTCCACAACTAGAAACTCCACAACTAGAAACTTCACAACTAGAGACTCCGCAACTAGAGACTCCACAACTAGAAGCTCCACAACTAGAAACTCCACAACCAGAGACTCTGCAATTCCACAACTAGAAACTCCACAACTGCAAACTCCACAACTAGATACTCCGCAACTAGAAACTCCACAACTAGAGACTCCACAACTTGAAACTCTGCAACTGGAGACTCCACAACGTGAAACTCTACAACTAGAAACTCCACAACTACAAACTCTACAAATAAAGACTCGGCTACAAGAAATTTCATGTCTAGAAAGTCCAACTCTAAAAACTCCACAACTGGAAACTCCACAACTAGAAACTCCACAACTAGAAACTCCACAACTAGAAACTCCACAACTCGAAACTCCACAACTGGAAACTCCACAACTAGACACTCCACAACTAGAAACTCCACAACCAGAAACTCCACAACTAGAAACTCCACAACTAGAAACTTCACAACTAGAGACTCCGCAACTAGAGACTCCACAACTAGAAACTCCACAACTAGAAACTCCACAACCAGAGACTCTGCAATTCCACAACTAGAAACTCCACAACTGCAAACTCCACAACTAGATACTCTGCAACTAGAAACTCCGCAACTAGAAACTCCGCAACCAGAGACTCTGCAACTAGAAACTCCGCAACTAGAAACTCCGCAGCTAGAAACTACACAACTAGAGACTCCACAACTAGAAACTTCACGACTAGAAAATCCACAACTAGACACTCCACAACTAAAAACTCTTCAACTAGAAACTCCTAAACTAGAGACTCCACAACTAGAGAATCTACGAATAGAGACTTCAAACTAGAAACTCAACAACTAGAAACTCCACAACTAAAAACTCAACAACTAGAAACTCCACAGCATGAGACTCCGCAACTTGAAACTCCACACCTAGAAACTCCGCAACTAGAAACTCCACAACTAGGAACTCCGCAACTAGAAACTTCACAACTAGAAACTCCACAACTCGAAACTCCACTACTAGATACTCCACATCTGGAAACTCGACAACTAGAAACTCCACATCTAGAGACTCCACAACTAGAAACTGCAAAACTAGAGACTTCACAACTAGAAACTCAACAACTAGAAACTCCACAACTAAAAACTCCGCAACTGGAAACTCCACAACTTGAGACTCCGCAACTTGAAACTTCACAACTGGAAACTCCACAACTAGATACTCCACAACTGGAAACTACACAACTTGAAACTCCACAACTAGACTCCCCAACTTGAAACTCCACAACTAGAGACTCCGCAACTAGAAACTCCACAACTAGAGACTCCGCAACTCCACAACTAGAAACTCCACAACTGGAAACTCCACAACTAGATACTCCGCAACTAGAAACTCCACAACTAGAGACTCCACAACTTGAAACTCCACAACTTTAAACTCCACAACTTGAGACTCCACAACTAGAAACTCCACAACTCAAAACTCCACAGCTGGAAACTCCACAATTAGAAACTTCACAACCAGAAACTCCACAACTAGAAACTCCACAACTAAAAACTCCACAACTGGAAACTCTACAACTAAAAACTCCACAACTAGAAACTCCACAACTAGAGACTCCGCAACTAGAAACTCCACAACCAGAGACTCTGCAACTAGAAACTCCGCAACTAGAAACTCCGCAGCTAGAAACTCCACAACTAGAGACTCCACAACTAGAAACTCCACAACTAGAAACTCCACAACTTCAAACCTCACAATTTAAGTTACGCAACTAGAAAATCCACAGCTAGAGATTCCGCAACTAGAAACTCCACAACTAGAAACTCCACAATTCAAAACTCCACAACTAGAAACTCCACAACTAGACACTCCACAACTAAAAACTCTTCAACTAGAAACTCCAAAACTAGGGACTCCACAACTAGAGAATCTACAACTAGAGACTTCAAACTAGAAACTCAACAACTAGAAACTTCAAAATTCGAAACGCTACTAGAAACTACACAACTGGAAACTCCACAACTAGACACTCCACAAATAGAAACTCCACAACTAGAGACTCTGCAACTATGGAACTCCGCAACTAGAAACTCCGCAACAAGAAATTCCAGAGCTAGAAACACCACAACTAGACACTCCGCAACTAGAAACTCCACAACTTGAGACGCCGCAACTAGAAACTCCACAACTTGAAACTCCACAACTAGAAACTCTACAACTAGAGACTCCTCAACTAGAGAATTCGCAACTAGAAACTCCAAAACTAGAGACTCTGCAACTAGAAATTCCGCAGCTAGAAACTCCACAACTAGAAACTCCACAATTAGAAACTCCACAACTATAAACTCCACAACTAGAGATTCCGCAACTAGAGACTCCACCACTAAAAACTTCACAACTAGAAACCCCACAACCAGAAACTCCACAACTAGAAACTCCGCAACTAGAGACTCACCAACTAGAAACTCCACAACTAGAAACTCCACAACTACAAACTCCACAAATACAGACTCGGCAACTAGAAATTCCATATCTAGAAACTCAACAACTAAAAACTGCAAAACTAGAGACTTCTCAACTAGAAACTCAACAACTAGAAACTCCACAACTAAAAACTCCACAACCAGAAACTCCACAACTAGAAACTCCACAACTAGAAACTCCGCAACTAGACACTCACCAACTAGAAACTCCACAACTACAAACTCCACAGCTACAAACTCCACAAATACAGACTCGGCAACTAGAAATTCCATATCTAGAAACTCCACAACTAAAAACTGCAAAACTAGAGACTTCTCAACTAGAAACTCAACAACTAGAAACTCCACAACTAAAAACTCCACAATTGAAAACTCCACAACTTGCGACTCCGCAACTGGAAACTCCACAACTTGAAACTCCACAACTAGACTCCCCAACTTGAAACTCCACAACTAGAGACTCTGCAACTAGAAACTCTACAACTAGAGACTCCGCAACTCCACAACTAGAAACTCCACAACTGGAAAATCCACAACTAGATACTCCACAACTGGAAACTCCACAACTAGAGACTCTGCAACTAGAAACTCCACCACTAGAAACTCCACAACTAGAAACTCCACAACTGGAAACTTCACAACTTGAGACTCCGCAACTTGAAACTCCACCACTAGAAACTCCGCTAATAAAAACTCCGCAACTAGAAACTCCGCAACTAGAACCTCCGCAACCTGAAACTCCACAACTATATACTCCACACCTGGAAACTCCACAACTAGATACTTCACAACTGGAAACTCCACAACTGGATACTCCACAACTGGAAACTCCAGAACCAGAAACTCCAACACTAGAGACTCCAAAACTCGAAACTCCACAACTAGAAACCCCACAACTAGAAAATTCACAACCAGAGACTCTGCAATTCCACAACTAGAAACTCCACAACTGGAAACTCCACAACTAGATACTCTGCAACTAGAAACTCCACAACTAAAGACTCCACAACTTGAAACTCCACAACTAGAAACTCCACAACTAGAAACTCTGCAACTCGAGACTCCACAACTAGAAATTCCATATCTAGAAACTCCACAACTAAAAACTCCACAAATACAGACTCGGCAACTAGAAATTTCATATCTAGAAACTCCACAACTAGAAACTGCAAAACTAGAGACTTCACAACTAGAAACTCAACAACTAGAAACTCCACAACTAAAAACTCCACAACTGGAAACTCCACAACTTGAGACTCCGCAACTTGAAACTTCACAACTGGAAACTCCACAACTAGATACTCCACAACTGGAAACTCCACAACTTAAAACTCCACAACTAGACTCCCCAACTTGAAACTCCACAACTAGAGACTCTGCAACTAGAAACTCCACAACTAGAGACTCTGCAACTCCACAACTAGAAACTCCACAACTGGAAACTCCAAAACTAGATACTCCGCAACTAGAAACTCCAACACTAGAGACTCCACAGCTGGAAACTCCACAATTAGAGACTTCACAACCAGAAACTCCACAACTAGAAACTCCACAACTAAAAACTCCACAACTGGAAACTCTACAACTAGAAACTCCACAACTAGAAACTCCACAACTAGAGACTCCGCAACTAGAAACTCCACAACCAGAGACTCTGCAACTAGAAACTCCGCAACTAGAAACTCTGCAGCTAGAAACTCCACAACTAGAGACTCCACAACTAGAAACTTCACAACTAGAACTCCACAACTAAAAACTCCACAACTTGAAACCTCACAACCTTAAGTTACGCAACTAGAAAATCCACAGCTAGAGATTCCGCAACTAGAAACTCCACAACTAGAAACTCCACAACTCAAAACTCCACAACTAGAAACTCCAAAACTCGAAACTCCACAACTCGAAACTCCACAACTGGAAACTCTACAACTAGACACTCCACAACTAAAAACTCTTCAACTAAAAACTCCAAAACTAGGGACTCCACAACCAGAAACTCCACAACTAGAAACTCCACAACTAGAAACTTCACAACTAGAAACTCCACAACCAGAGACTCTGCAATTCCACAACTAGAAACTCCACAACTGCAAACTCCACAAAGGATACTCCGCAACTAGAAACTCCACAACTAGAGACTCCACAACTTGAAACTCTGCAACTAGAGACTCCACAACTTGAAACTCTACAACTAGAAACTCCACAACTACAAACTCTACAAATAAAGACTCGGCTACAAGAAATTTCATGTCTAGAAAGTCCACAACTAAAAACTCCACAACTGGAAACTCCACAACTAGAAACTCCACAACTAGAAACTCCACAACTAGAAACTCCACAACTCGAAACTCCACAACTGGAAACTCCACAACTAGACACTCCACAACTAGAAACTCCACAACCAGAAACTCCACAACTAGAAACTCCACAACTAGAAACTCCACAACCAGAGACTCTGCAATTCCACAACTAGAAACTCCACAACTTCAAACTCCACAACTAGATACTCCGCAACTAGAAACTCCGCAACTAGAAACTCCACAACCAGAGACTCTGCAACTAGAAACTCCACAGCTAGAAACTACACAACTAGAGACTCCGCAACTACACAACTATAAACTCCACAACTGGAAAATCCACAACTAGATACTCCACAACTGGAAGATCCACAACTAGAAACTCCACAACTATAGACTCCACAGCTTGAAACTCCACACGTTTAAACTCCACAACTTAAGACTCCACAACTAGAAACTCCACAATTAGAAACTCCACAACCAGAAACTCCACAACTAGAAACTCCACAACTAAAAACTCCACAACTGGAAACTCCACAACTAGAAACTCCACAACTAGAAACTCCACAACTAGAGACTCCGCAACTAGAAACTCCACAACCAGAGACTCTGCATTTAGAAACTCCGCAACTAGAAACTCCGCAGCTAGAAACTACACAACTAGAGACTCCACAACTAGAAACTCCACAACTAGAAACTCCACAACTTGAAACCTCACAACCTTAAGTTACGCAACTAGAAAATCCACAGCTAGAAACTCAACAACTCAAAAATCCACAACTAGAAGCTCCAAAACTCGAAACTCCACAACTCGAAACTCCACAACTTAAAACTCCACAACTAGATACTCCACAACTTTAGACTCCACAACTAGAAACTCCACAACTAGAAACTCCACAACCAGAGACTCTGCAATTCCACAACTAGAAACTCCACAACTGCAAACTCCACAACTAGATACTCCGCAACTAGAAACTCCACAACTAGAGACTCCACAACTTGAAACTCTGCAACTAGAGACTCCACAACTTGAAACTCCACAACTAGAAACTCCACAACTACAAACTCTACAAATAAAGGCTCGGCTACAAGAAATTTCATGTCTAGAAAGTCCACAACTAAAAACTCCACAACTGGAAACTCCACAACTAGAAACTCCACAACTAGAAACTCCACAACTAGAAACTCCACAACTCGAAACTCCACAACTGGAAACTCCACAACTAGACACTCCACAACTAGAAACTCCACAACCAGAAACTCCACAACTAGAAACTCCACAACTAGAAACTTCACAACTAGAGACTCCGCAACTAGAGACTCCACAACTAGAAACTCCACAACTAGAAACTCCATAACCAGAGACTCTGCAATTCCACAACTAGAAACTCCACAACTGCAAACTCCACAACTAGATACTCTGCAACTAGAAACTCCGCAACTAGAAACTCCACAACCAGAGACTCTGCAACTAGAAACTCCGCAACTAGAAACTCCGCAGCTAGAAACTACACAACTAGAGACTCCACAACTAGAAACTTCACGACTAGAAAATCCACAACTAGACACTCCACAACTAAAAACTCTTCAACTAGAAACTCCTAAACTAGAGACTCCACAACTAGAGAATCTACAAATAGAGACTTTAAACTAGAAACTCAACAACTAGAAACTCCACAACTAAAAACTCAACAACTAGAAACTCCACAGCATGAGACTCCGAAATTTGAAACTCCACACCTAGAAACTCCGCAACTAGAAACTCCACAACTAGGAACTCCGCAACTAGAAACTTCACAACTAGAAACTCCACAACTCGAAACTCAACTACTAGATACTCCACAACTGGAAACTCGACAACTAGAAACTCCACATCTAGAGACTCCACAACTTGAAACTCCACAACTAGAGACTCTGCAACTAGAAATTCCACAACTAGAGACTCCGCAACTCCACAACTATAAACTCCACAACTGAAAAATCCACAACTAGATACTCCACAACTAGAAAATCCACAACTAGAAACTCCACAACTATAAACTCCACAGCTTGAAACTCCACACGTTTAAACTCCACAACTTAAGACTCCACAACTAGAAACTCCACAACTAGAAACTCCACAACTAGAAACTCCCCAACTAGAAACTCCGCAACTAGAAACTCCGCTACAGGAGACTCTACAACTAGAAACTCCACAACTAGAAACTCCAAAACTAGAAACTTCACAACTTGAAACTTCGCAACTAGAGACTCCACAACTGGAAACTCCACAACTTGAAACTCCACAACTAGAAACTCCGCAGCTAGAAACTCCACAACTCGAAACTCCACAACTGGAAACTCCACAACTAGACACTCCACAACTAGAAACTCCACAACCAGAAACTCCACAACTTGAAACTCCACAACTAGAAACTCCACAACCAGAAACTCCACAACTAGAAACTTCACAACTAAAAACTCCACAACTAGAAACTCCACAACTAGAAACTCTGCAACTCGAAACTCCACAACCAGAAACTCCACAACTAGAAACTCCACAACTAGAAACTTCACAACTAGAGACTCCGCAACTAGAGACTCCACAACTAGAAACTCCACAACTAGAAACTCCACAACCAGAGACTCTGCAATTCCACAACTAGAAACTCCACAACTGCAAACTCCACAACTAGATACTCCACAACTAGAGACTCCACAACTAGAGACTCCACAACTTGAAACTCCACAACATGAAACTCCACAACTACAAACTCTACAAATAAAGACTCGGCTACAAGAAATCTCATGTCTAGAAAGTCCACAACTAAAAACTCCACAACTGGAAACTCCACAACTAGAAACTCCACAACTAGAAAATCCACAACTAGAAACTCCACAACTCGAAACTCCACAACTGGAAACTCCACAACTAGACACTCCACAACTAGAAACTCCACAACCAGAAACTCCACAACTAGAAACTCCACAACTAGAAACTTCACAACTAGAGACTCCGCAACTAGAGACTCCACAACTAGAAACTCCACAACTAGAAACTCCACAACCAGAGACTCTGCAATTCCACAACTAGAAACTCCACAACTGCAAACTCCACAACTAGATACTCCGCAACTAGAAACTCCGCAACTAGAAACTCCACAACCAGAGACTCTGCAACTAGAAACTCCGCAGCTAGAAACTACACAACTAGAGACTCCACAACTAGAAACTTCACGACTAGAAAATCCACAACTAGACACTCCACAACTAAAAACTCTTCAACTAGAAACTCCACAGCATGAGACTCCGCAACTTGAAACTCCACACCTAGAAACTCCACAACTCGAAACTTCACTACTAGATACTCCACAACTGGAAACTCGACAACTAGAAACTCCACATCTAGAGACTCCACAACTTGTAACTCCACAACTAGAGACTCTGCAACTAGAAACTCCACAACTAGAGACTCCGCAACTCCACAACTATAAACTCCACAACTGAAAAATCCACAACTAGATACTCCACAACTAGAAAATCCACAACTAGAAACTCCACAACTATAGACTCCACAGCTTGAAACTCCACACGTTTAAACTCCACAACTTAAGACTCCACAACTAGAAACTCCACAACTAGAAACTCCACAACTAGAAACTCCCCAACTTGAAACTCCGCAACAGGAGACTCTACAACTAGAAACTCCACAAATAGAAAATACAAAACTAGAAACTTCACAACTTGAAACTTCGCAACTATAGACTCCACAACTGGAAACTCCACAACTTGAAACTCCACAACTAGAAACTCCACAACCAGAAACTCCACAACTAGAAACTCCACAACTAGAAACTCCGCAACTAGAGACTCCACAACTAGAAACTCCACAACTAGAAACTCCACAACTACAAACTCCACAAATACAGACTCGGCAACTAGAAATTTCATATCTAGAAACTCCACAACTAGAAACTGCAAAACTAGAGACTTCACAACTAGAAACTCAACAACTAGAAACTCCAAACTAAAAACTCCACAACTGGAAACTCCACAACTTGAGACTCCGCAACTTGAAACTTCACAACTGGAAACTCCACAACTAGATACTCCACAACTGGAAACTCCACAACTTGAAACTCCACAACTAGACTCCCCAACTTGAAACTCCACAACTAGAGACACTGCAACTAGAAACTCTACAACTAGAGACTCCGCAACTCCACAACTAGAAACTCCACAACTGGAAAATCCACAACTAGATACTCCACAACTGGAAAATCCACAACTAGAAACTGCACAACTATAGACTCCACAGCTTGAAACTCCACACGTTTAAACTCCACAACTTAAGACTCCACAACTAGAAACTCCACAATTAGAAACTCCACAACCAGAAACTCCACAACTAGAAACTCCACAACTAAAAACTCCACAACTGGAAACTCCCCAACTAGAAACTCCACAACTAGAAACTCCACAACTAGAGACTCCGCAACTAGAAACTCCACAACCAGAGACTCTGCAACTAGAAACTCCGCAACTAGAAACTCCGCAGCTAGAAACTACACAACCAGAGACTCCACAACTAGAAACTCCACAACTAGAAACTCCACAACTTGAAACCTCACAACCTTAAGTTACGCAACTAGAAAATCCACAGCTAGAGATTCCGCAACTAGAAACTCCACAACTAGAAACTCAACAACTTTAAACTCCACAACCTGAGACTCCACAACTAGAAACTCCCCAACTTGAAACTCCACAACTAGAAACTCCACAACCAGAAACTCCACAACTAGAAACTCCACAACTAGAAACTCCACAACTAGAAACTCTGCCACTAGAGACTCCACAACTAGAAACTCCACAACTACAAACTCCACAAATAGAGACTCGGCTACAAGAAATTTCATGTCTAGAAAGTCCACAACTAAAAACTTCACAACTGGAAACTCCACAACTAGAAACTCCACAACTAGAGACTCCGCAACTAGAAACTCCACAACCAGAGACTCTGCAACTAGAAACTCCACAGCTAGAAACTCCACAACTCGAAACTCCACAACTGGAAACTCCACAACTAGACACTCCACAACTAGAAATGCCACAAACAGAAACTCCACAACTTGAAACTCCACAACTAGAAACTCCACAACCAGAAACTCCACAACTAGAAACTCCACAACTAGAAACTCTGCAACTAGAGACTCCACAACTAGAAACTCCACAACTAGAAACTCCACAACTCGAAACTCCACAACCAGAAACTCCACAACTAGAAACTCCACAACTAGAAACTTCACAACTAGAAACTCCACAACCAGAAACTCTGCAATTCCACAACTAGAAACTCCACAACTGCAAACTCCACAACTAGATACTCCGCAACTAGAAACTCCACAACTAGAGACTCCACAACTTGAAACTCTGCAACTAGAGACTCCACAACTTGAAACTCTACAACTAGAAACTCCACAACTACAAACTCTACAAATAAAGACTCGGCTACAAGAAATTTCATGTCTAGAAAGTCCAGAACTAAAAACTCCACAACTGGAAACTCCACAACTAGAAACTCCACAACTAGAAACTCCACAACTAGAAACTCCACAACTCGAAACTCCACAACTGGAAACTCCACAACTAGACACTCCACAACTAGAAACTCCACAACCAGAAACTCCACAACTAGAAACTCCACAACTAGAAACTCCACAACCAGAGACTCTGCAATTCCACAACTAGAAACTCCACAACTTCAAACTCCACAACTAGATACTCCGCAACTAGAAACTCCGCAACTAGAAACTCCACAACCAGAGACTCTGCAACTAGAAACTCTGCAACTAGAAACTACGCAGCTAGAAACTACACAACTAGAGACTCCACAACTAGAAACTTCACGACTAGAAAATCCACAACTAGACACTCCACAACTAAAAACTCTTCAACTAGAAACTCATAAACTAGAGACTCCACAACTAGAGAATCTACAACTAGAGACTTCAAACTAGAAACTCAACCACTAGAAACTCCACATCTAAAAACTCAACAACTAGAAACTCCACAGCATGAGACTCCGCAACTTGAAACTCCACACCTAGAAACTCCGCAACTAGAAACTCCACAACTAGGAACTCCGCAACTAGAAACTCCACAACTAGAAACTCCACAACTCGAAACTCCACTACTAGATACTCCACAACTGGAAACTCGACCACTAGAAACTCCACATCTAGAGACTCCACAACTTGAAACTCCACAACTAGAAACTCTGCAACTAGAAACTCCAACTCTAGAGACTCCGCAACTCCAACACTATAAACTCCACAACTGGAAAATCCACAACTAGATACTCCACAACTGGAAAATCCACAACTAGAAACTCCACAACTATAGACTCCACAGCTTGAAACTCCACACGTTTAAACTCCACAACTTAAGACTCCACAACTAGAAACTCCACAATTAGAAAATCCACAACCAGAAACTCCACAACTAGAAACTCCACAACTAAAAACTCCACAACTGGAAACTCCGCAACTAGAAACTCCACAACTAGAAACTCCACAACTAGAGACTCCGCAACTAGAAACTCCACAACCAGAGACTCAGCATTTAGAAACTCCGCAACTAGAAACTCCGCAGCTAGAAACTACACAACTAGAGACTCCACAACTAGAAACTCCACAACTTGAAACCTCACAACCTTAAGTTACGCAACTAGAAAATCCACAGCTAGAGATTCTGCAACTAGAAACTCCACAACTAGAAACTCAACAACTCAAAAATCCACAACTAGAAGCTCCAAAACTCGAAACTCCACAACTCGAAACTCCACAACTTAAAACTCCACAACTTTAGACTCCACAACTTGAGACTCCACAACTAGAAACTCCCCAACTTGAAACTCCACAACTAGAAACTCCACAACCAGAAACTCCACAACTAGAAACTCCACAACTAGAAACTCCACAACTAGAAACTCTGCCACTAGAGACTCCACAACTAGAAACTCCACAACTACAAACTCCACAAATAGAGACTCGGCTACAAGAAATTTCATGTCTAGAAAGTCCACAACTAAAAACTTCACAACTGGAAACTCCACAACTAGAAACTCCACAACTAGAGACTCCGCAACTAGAAACTCCACAACCAGAGACTCTGCAACTAGAAACTCCACAACTAGAGACTCCGCAACTCCACAACTATAAACTCCACAACTGAAAAATCCACAACTAGATACTCCACAACTAGAAAATCCACAACTAGAAACTCCACAACTATAAACTCCACAGCTTGAAACTCCACACGTTTAAACTCCACAACTTAAGACTCCACAACTAGAAACTCCACAACTAGAAACTCCACAACTAGAAACTCCCCAACTAGAAACTCCGCAACTAGAAACTCCGCTACAGGAGACTCTACAACTAGAAACTCCACAACTAGAAACTCCAAAACTAGAAACTTCACAACTTGAAACTTCGCAACTAGAGACTCCACAACTGGAAACTCCACAACTTTAAACTCCACAACTAGAAACTCCGCAGCCAGAAACTCCACAACTCGAAACTCCACAACTGGAAACTCCACAACTAGACACTCCACAACTAGAAACTCCACAACCAGAAACTCCACAACTTGAAACTCCACAACTAGAAACTCCACAACCAGAAACTCCACAACTAGAAACTTCACAACTAAAAACTCCACAACTAGAAACTCCACAACTAGAAACTCTGCAACTCGAAACTCCACAACCAGAAACTCCACAACTAGAAACTCCACAACTAGAAACTTCACAACTAGAGACTCCGCAACTAGAGACTCCACAACTAGAAACTCCACAACTAGAAACTCCACAACCAGAGACTCTGCAATTCCACAACTAGAAACTCCACAACTGCAAACTCCACAACTAGATACTCCACAACTAGAGACTCCACAACTAGAGACTCCACAACTTGAAACTCCACAACTTGAAACTCCACAACTACAAACTCTACAAATAAAGACTCGGCTACAAGAAATCTCATGTCTAGAAAGTCCACAACTAAAAACTCCACAACTGGAAACTCCACAACTAGAAACTCCACAACTAGAAAATCCACAACTAGAAACTCCACAACTCGAAACTCCACAACTGGAAACTCCACAACTAGACACTCCACAACTAGAAACTCCACAACCAGAAACTCCACAACTAGAAACTCCACAACTAGAAACTTCACAACTAGAGACTCCGCAACTAGAGACTCCACAACTAGAAACTCCACAACTAGAAACTCCACAACCAGAGACTCTGCAATTCCACAACTAGAAACTCCACAACTGCAAACTCCACAACTAGATACTCCGCAACTAGAAACTCCGCAACTAGAAACTCCACAACCAGAGACTCTGCAACTAGAAACTCCGCAGCTAGAAACTACACAACTAGAGACTCCACAACTAGAAACTTCACGACTAGAAAATCCACAAATAGACACTCCACAACTAAAAACTCTTCAACTAGAAACTCTACAGCATGAGACTCCGCAACTTGAAACTCCACACCTAGAAACTCCACAACTCGAAACTTCACTACTAGATACTCCACAACTGGAAACTCGACAACTAGAAACTCCACATCTAGAGACTCCACAACTTGTAACTCCACAACTAGAGACTCTGCAACTAGAAACTCCACAACTAGAGACTCCGCAACTCCACAACTATAAACTCCACAACTGAAAAATCCACAACTAGATACTCCACAACTAGAAAATCCACAACTAGAAACTCCACAACTATAGACTCCACAGCTTGAAACTCCACACGTTTAAACTCCACAACTTAAGACTCCACATCTAGAAACTCCACAACTAGAAACTCCACAACTAGAAACTCCCCAACTAGAAACTCCGCAACAGGAGACTCTACAACTAGAAACTCCACAAATAGAAAATACAAAACTAGAAACTTCACAACTTGAAACTTCGCAACTATAGACTCCACAACTGGAAACTCCACAACTTGAAACTCCACAACTAGAAACTCCACAACCAGAAACTCCACAACTAGAAACTCCACAACTAGAAACTCCGCAACTAGAGACTCCACAACTAGAAACTCCACAACTAGAAACTCCACAACTACAAACTCCACAAATACAGACTCGGCAACTAGAAATTTCATATCTAGAAACTCCACAACTAGAAACTGCAAAACTAGAGACTTCACAACTAGAAACTCAACAACTAGAAACTCCAAACTAAAAACTCCACAACTGGAAACTCCACAACTTGAGACTCCGCAACTTGAAACTTCACAACTGGAAACTCCACAACTAGATACTCCACAACTGGAAACTCCACAACTTGAAACTCCACAACTAGACTCCCCAACTTGAAACTCCACAACTAGAGACACTGCAACTAGAAACTCTACAACTAGAGACTCCGCAACTCCACAACTAGAAACTCCACAACTGGAAAATCCACAACTAGATACTCCACAACTGGAAAATCCACAACTAGAAACTGCACAACTATAGACTCCACAGCTTGAAACTCCACACGTTTAAACTCCACAACTTAAGACTCCACAACTAGAAACTCCACAATTAGAAACTCCACAACCAGAAACTCCACAACTAGAAACTCCACAACTAAAAACTCCACAACTGGAAACTCCCCAACTAGAAACTCCACAACTAGAAACTCCACAACTAGAGACTCCGCAACTAGAAACTCCACAACCAGAGACTCTGCAACTAGAAACTCCGCAACTAGAAACTCCGCAGCTAGAAACTACACAACCAGAGACTCCACAACTAGAAACTCCACAACTAGAAACTCCACAACTTGAAACCTCACAACCTTAAGTTACGCAACTAGAAAATCCACAGCTAGAGATTCCGCAACTAGAAAATCCACAACTAGATACTCCACAACTGGAAAATCCACAACTAGAAACTGCACAACTATAGACTCCACAGCTTGAAACTCCACACGTTTAAACTCCACAACTTAAGACTCCACAACTAGAAACTCCACAATTAGAAACTCCACAACCAGAAACTCCACAACTAGAAACTCCACAACTAAAAACTCCACAACTGGAAACTCCCCAACTAGAAACTCCACAACTAGAAACTCCACAACTAGAGACTCCGCAACTAGAAACTCCACAACCTGAGACTCCACAACTAGAAACTCCCCAACTTGAAACTCCACAACTAGAAACTCCACAACCAGAAACTCCACAACTAGAAACTCCACAACTAGAAACTCCACAACTAGAAACTCTGCCACTAGAGACTCCACAACTAGAAACTCCACAACTACAAACTCCACAAATAGAGCCTCGGCTACAAGAAATTTCATGTCTAGAAAGTCCACAACTAAAAACTTCACAACTGGAAACTCCACAACTAGAAACTCCACAACTAGAAACTCCACAACTAGAGACTCCGCAACTAGAAACTCCACAACCAGAGACTCTGCAACTAGAAACTCCACAGCTAGAAACTCCACAACTCGAAACTCCACAACTGGAAACTCCACAACTAGACACTCCACAACTAGAAATGCCACAACCAGAAACTCCACAACATGAAACTCCACAACTAGAAACTCCACAACCAGAAACTCCACAACTAGAAACTCCACAACTAGAAACTCTGCAACTAGAGACTCCACAACTAGAAACTCCACAACTAGAAACTCCACAACTCGAAACTCCACAACCAGAAACTCCACAACTAGAAACTCCACAACTAGAAACTTCACAACTAGAAACTCCACAACCAGAAACTCTGCAATTCCACAACTAGAAACTCCACAACTGCAAACTCCACAACTAGATACTTCGCAACTAGAAACTCCACAACTAGAGACTCCACAACTTGAAACTCTGCAACTAGAGACTCCACAACTTGAAACTCTACAACTAGAAACTCCACAACTACAAACTCTACAAATAAAGACTCGGCTACAAGAAATTTCATGTCTAGAAAGTCCAGAACTAAAAACTCCACAACTGGAAACTCCACAACTAGAAACTCCACAACTAGAAACTCCACAACTAGAAACTCCACAACTCGAAACTCCACAACTGGAAACTCCACAACTAGACACTCCACAACTAGAAACTCCACAACCAGAAACTCCACAACTAGAAACTCCACAACTAGAAACTCCACAACCAGAGACTCTGCAATTCCACAACTAGAAACTCCACAACTTCAAACTCCACAACTAGATACTCCGCAACTAGAAACTCCGCAACTAGAAACTCCACAACCAGAGACTCTGCAACTAGAAACTCTGCAACTAGAAACTCCGCAGCTAGAAACTACACAACTAGAGACTCCACAACTAGAAACTTCACGACTAGAAAATCCACAACTAGACACTCCACAACTAAAAACTCTTCAACTAGAAACTCATAAACTAGAGACTCCACAACTAGAGAATCTACAACTAGAGACTTCAAACTAGAAACTCAACCACTAGAAACTCCACATCTAAAAACTCAACAACTAGAAACTCCACAGCATGAGACTCCGCAACTTGAAACTCCACACCTAGAAACTCCGCAACTAGAAACTCCACAACTAGGAACTCCGCAACTAGAAACTCCACAACTAGAAACTCCACAACTCGAAACTCCACTACTAGATACTCCACAACTGGAAACTCGACCACTAGAAACTCCACATCTAGAGACTCCACAACTTGAAACTCCACAACTAGAAACTCTGCAACTAGAAACTCCAACTCTAGAGACTCCGCAACTCCAACACTATAAACTCCACAACTGGAAAATCCACAACTAGATACTCCACAACTGGAAAATCCACAACTAGAAACTCCACAACTATAGACTCCACAGCTTGAAACTCCACACGTTTAAACTCCACAACTTAAGACTCCACAACTAGAAACTCCACAATTAGAAAATCCACAACCAGAAACTCCACAACTAGAAACTCCACAACTAAAAACTCCACAACTGGAAACTCCGCAACTAGAAACTCCACAACTAGAAACTCCACAACTAGAGACTCCGCAACTAGAAACTCCACAACCAGAGACTCAGCATTTAGAAACTCCGCAACTAGAAACTCCGCAGCTAGAAACTACACAACTAGAGACTCCACAACTAGAAACTCCACAACTTGAAACCTCACAACCTTAAGTTACGCAACTAGAAAATCCACAGCTAGAGATTCTGCAACTAGAAACTCCACAACTAGAAACTCAACAACTCAAAAATCCACAACTAGAAGCTCCAAAACTCGAAACTCCACAACTCGAAACTCCACAACTTAAAACTCCACAACTTTAGACTCCACAACTTGAGACTCCACAACTAGAAACTCCCCAACTTGAAACTCCACAACTAGAAACTCCACAACCAGAAACTCCACAACTAGAAACTCCACAACTAGAAACTCCACAACTAGAAACTCTGCCACTAGAGACTCCACAACTAGAAACTCCACAACTACAAACTCCACAAATAGAGACTCGGCTACAAGAAATTTCATGTCTAGAAAGTCCACAACTAAAAACTTCACAACTGGAAACTCCACAACTAGAAACTCCACAACTAGAGACTCCGCAACTAGAAACTCCACAACCAGAGACTCTGCAACTAGAAACTCCGCAGCTAGAAACTCCACAACTCGAAACTCCACAACTGGAAACTCCACAACTAGACACTCCACAACTACAAACTCTACAACCAGAAACTCCACAACTTGAAACTCCACAACTAGAAACTCCTCAACCAGAAACTCCACAACTAGAAACTCCACAACTAGAAACTCCACAACTAGAAACTCCACAACTAGAAACTCTGCAACTAGAGACTCCACAACTAGAAACTCCACAACTAGAAACTCCACAACTCGAAACTCCACAACCAGAAACTCCACAACTAGAAACTCCACAACTAGAAACTTCACAACTAGAGACTCTGCAACTAGAGACTCCACAACTAGAAACTCCACAACTAGAAACTCCACAACCAGAGACTCTGCAATTCCACAACTAGAAACTCCACAACTGCAAACTCCACAACTAGATACTCCGCAACTAGAAACTCCACAACTAGAGACTCCACAACTTGAAACTCTGCAACTAGAGACTCCACAACTTGAAACTCCACAACTACAAACTCCACAACTACAAACTCTACAAATAAAGACTCGGCTACAAGAAATTTCATGTCTAGAAAGTCCACAACTAAAAACTCCACAACTGGAAACTCCACAACTAGAAACTCCACAACTAGAAACTCCACAACTAGAAACTCCACAACTCGAAACTCCACAACTGGAAACTCCACAACTAGACACTCCACAACTAGAAACTCCACAACCAGAAACTCCACAACTAGAAACTCCACAACTAGAAACTTCACAACTAGAGACTCCGCAACTAGAGACTCCACAACCAGAAACTCCACAACTAGAAACTCCACAACCAGAGACTCTGCAATTCCACAACTAGAAACTCCACTCCTGCAAACTCCACAACTAGATACTCTGCAACTAGAAACTCCGCAACTAGAAACTCCACAACTAGATACTCCACAACTGAAAACTCCACAACTTGAAACTCCACAACTAGACTCCCCAACTTGAAACTCCACAACTAGAGACTCTGCAACTAGAAACTCCACAACTAAAGACTCTGCAACTCCACAACTAGAAACTCCACAACTGGAAACTCCACAACTAGATACTCCGCAACTAGAAACTCCACAACTAGAGACTCCACAACTTGACACTCCACAACTTTAAACTCCACAACTTGACACTCCACAACTAGAAACTCCACAACTCAAAACTCCACAGCTGGAAACTCCACAATTAGAAACTTCACAACCAGAAACTCCACAACTAGAAATTCCACAACTAAAAACTCCACAACTGGAAACTCTACAACTAGAAACTCCACAACTAGAAACTCCACAACTAGAGACTCCGCAACTAGAAACTCCACAACCAGAGACTCTGCAACTAGAAACTCCGCAACTAGAAACTCCGCAGCTAGAAACTCCACAACTAGAAACTCCACAACTTGAAACCTCACAACCTTAAGTTACGCAACTAGAAAATCCACAGCTAGAGATTCCGCAACTAGAAACTCCACAACTAGAAACTCCACAACTTGAAACTCCACAACTAGAAACTCCGCTATTAAAAACTCCGCAACTAGAAACTCCGCAACTAGAACCTCCGCAACCTGAAACTCCACAACTAGATACTCCACACCTTGAAACTCCACAACTAGATACTTCACAACTGGAAACTCCACAACTGGATACTCCACAACTGGAAACTCCAGAACCAGAAGCTCCAACACTAGAGACTCCAAAACTCGAAACTCCACAACTAGAAACTCCACAACTGGAAACTCCACAACTAGATACTCTGCAACTAGAAACTCCACAACTAAAGACTCCACAACTTGAAACTCCACAACTAGAAACTCCACAACTAGAAACTCTGCAACTCGAGACTCCACAACTAGAAATTCCATATCTAGAAACTCCACAACTAAAAACTCAACAAATACAGACTCGGCAACTAGAAATTTCATATCTAGAAACTCCACAACTAGAAACTGCAAAACTAGAGACTTCACAACTAGAAACTCAACAACTAGAAACTCCACAACTGAAAACTCCACAACTGGAAACTCCACAACTTGAGACTCCGCAACTTGAAACTTCACAACTGGAAACTCCACAACTAGATACTCCACAACTGGAAACTCCACAACTTGAAACTCCACAACTAGACTCCCCAACTTGAAACTCCACAACTAGAGACTCTGCAACTAGAAACTCTACAACTAGAGACTCCGCAACTCCACAACTAGAAACTCCACAACTGGAAAATCCACAACTAGATACTCCACAACTGGAAAATCCACAACTAGAAACTCCACAACTATAGACTCCACAGCTTGAAACTCCACACGTTTAAACTCCACAACTTAAGACTCCACAACTAGAAACTCCACAATTAGAAACTCCACAACCAGAAACTCCACAACTAGAAACTCCACAACTAAAATCTCCACAACTGGAAACTCCACAACTAGAAACTCCACAACTAGAAACTCCACAACTAGAGACTCCGCAACTAGAAACTCCACAACCAGAGATTCTGCAACTAGAAACTCCGCAACTAGAAACTCCGCAGCTAGAAACTACACAACTAGAGACTCCACAACTGGAAACTCCACAACTAGAAACTCCACAACTTGAAACCTCACAACCTTAAGTTACGCAACTAGAAAATCCACAGCTAGAGATTCCGCAACTAGAAACTCCACAACTAGAAACTCAACAACTCAAAAATTCACAACTAGAAGCTCCAAAACTCGAAACTCCACAACTCGAAACTCCACAACTTAAAACTCCACAACTAGATACTCCACAACTTTAAACTCCACAACTTGAGACTCCACAACTAGAAACTCCCCAACTTGAAACTCCACAACTAGAAACTCCACAACCAGAAACTCCACAACTAGAAACTCCACAACTAGAAACTCCACAACTAGAAACTCTGCCACTAGAGCCTCCACAACTAGAAACTCCACAACTACAAACTCCACAAATAGAGACTCGGCTACAAGAAATTTCATGTCTAGAAAGTCCACAACTAAACCTTCACAACTGGAAACTCCACAACTAGAAACTCCACAACTAGAAACTCCACAACTAGAGACTCCGCAACTAGAAACTCCGCAACCAGAGACTCTGCAACTAGAAACTCCGCAGCTAGAAACTCCACAACTCGAAACTCCACAACTGGAAACTCCACAACTAGACACTCCACCACTAGAAACGCCACAACCATAAACTCCACAACTTCAAACTCCACAACCAGAAACTCCACAACTAGAAACTCCACAACTAGAAACTCCACAACTAGAAACTCCACAACTAGAAACTCTGCAACTAGAGACTCCACAACTAGAAACTCCACAACTAGAAACTCCACAACCAGAAACTCCACAACTAGAAACTCCACAACTAGAAACTTCACAACTAGAGACTCCGCAACTAGAGACTCCACAACTAGAAGCTCCACAACTAGAAACTCCACAACCAGAGACTCTGCAATTCCACAACTAGAAATTCCACAACTGCAAACTCCACAACTAGATACTCCGCAACTAGAAACTCCACAACTAGAGACTCCACAACTTGAAACTCTACAAATAAAGACTCGGCTACAAGAAATTTCATGTCTAGAAAGTCCACAACTAAAAACTCCACAACTGGAAACTCAACAACTAGAAACTCCACAACTAGAAACTCCACATGTAGAAACTCCACAACTCGAAACTCCACAACTGGAAACTCCACAACTAGACACTCCACAACTAGAAACTCCACAACCAGAAACTCCACAACTAGAAACTCCACAACTAGAAACTTCACAACTAGAGACTCCGCAACTAGAGACTCCACAACTAGAAACTCCACAACTAGAAACTCCACAACCAGAGACTCTGCAATTCCACAACTAGAAACTCCACAACTGCAAACTCCACAACTAGATACTCTGCAACTAGAAACTCCGCAACTAGAAACTCCACAACCAGAGACTCTGCAACTAGAAACTCCGCAACTAGAAACTCCGCAGCTAGAAACTACACAACTAGAGACTCCACAACTAGAAACTTCATGACTAGAAAATCCACAACTAGACACTCCACAACTAAAAACTCTTCAACTAGAAACTCCTAAACTAGAGACTCCACAACTAGAGAATCTACGAATAGAGACTTCAAACTAGAAACTCAACAACTAGAAACTCCACAACTAAAACCTCAACAACTAGAAACTCCACAGCATGAGACTCCGCAACTTGAAACTCCACACCTAGAAACTCCGCAACTAGAAACTCCACAACTAGGAACTCCGCAACTAGAAACTTCACAACTAGAAACTCCACAACTCGAAACTCCACTACTAGATACTCCACAACTGGAAACTCGACAACTAGAAACTCCACATCTAGAGACTCCACAACTTGAAACTCCACAACTAGAGACTCTGCAACTAGAAACTCCGCTACAGGAGACTCTACAACTAGAAACTCCACAACTAGAAACTCCAAAACTAGAAACTTCACAACTTGAAACTTCGCAACTAGAGACTCCACAACTGGAAACTCCACAACTTGAAACTCCACAACTAGAAACTCCACAACCAGAAACTCCACAACTAGAAACTCCACAACTAGAAACTCTGCAACTAGAGACTCCGCAACTAGAAACTCCACAACTAGAAACTCCACAACTACAAACTCCACAAATACAGACTCGGCAACTAGAAATTTCATATCTAGAAACTCCACAACTAGAAACTGCAAAACTAGAGACTTCACAACTAGAAACTCAACAACTAGAAACTCCACAACTAAAAACTCCACAACTGGAAACTCCACAACTTGAGACTCCGCAACTTGAAACTTCACAACTGGAAACTCCACAACTAGATACTCCACAACTGGAAACTCCACAACTTGAAACTCCACAACTAGACTCCACAACTTGAAACTCCACAACTAGAGACTCTGCAACTAGAAACTCTACAACTAGAGAATCCGCAACTCCACAACTAGAAACTCCACAACTGGAAAATCCACAACTAGATACTCCACAACTGGAAAATCCACAACTAAAAACTCCACAACTATAGACTCCACAGCTTGAAACTCCACACGTTTAAACTCCACAACTTAAGACTCCACAACTAGAAACTCCACAATTAGAAACTCCACAACCAGAAACTCCACAACTAGAAACTCCACAACTAAAAACTCCACAACTGGAAACTCCACAACTAGAAACTCCACAACTTGAAACTCCACAACTTTAAACTACACAACTTGAGACTCCACAACTAGAAACTCCACAACTCAAAACTCCACAGCTGGAAACTCCACAATTAGAAACTTGACAACCAGAAACTCCACAACTAGAAACTCCACAACTAAAAACTCCACAACTGGAAACTCTACAACTAAAAACTCCACAACTAGAAACTCCACAACTAGAGACTCCGCAACTAGAGACTCCACAACTAGAAACTCCACAACTAGAAACTCCACATTTAGAAACTCCACAACTTGAAACCTCACAACCTTAAGTTACGCAACTAGAAAATCCACAGCTAGAGATTCCGCAACTAGAAACTCCACAACTAGAAACTCCACAACTCAAAACTCCACAACTAGAAACTCCAAAACTCGAAACTCCACAACTCGAAACTCCACAACTGGAAACTCCACAACTAGACACTCCACAACTGAAAACTCTTCAACTAGAAACTCCAAAACTAGAGACTCCACAACTAGAGAATCTACGACTAGAGACTTCAAACTAGAAACTCAACAACTAGAAACTTCAAAATTCGAAACTCTACTAGAAACTACACAACTGCAAACTCCACAACTAGACACTCCACAACTAGAAACTCCACAACTAGAGACTCTGCAACTATGGAAATCCGCAACTAGAAACTCCGCAACAAGAAATTCCAGAGCTTTAAACACCACAACTAGACACTCCGCAACTAGAAACTCCACAACTTGAGACGCCGCAACTAGAAACTCCATAACTTGAAACTCCACAACTAGAAACTCTAAAACTAGAGACTCCTCAACTAGAAAATTCGCAACTAGAAACTCCAAAACTAGAGACTCTGCAACTAGAAACTCCGCAGCTAGAAACTCCACAACTAGAAACTCCACAATTAGAAACTCCACAACTAGAAACTCCACAACTAGAGATTCCGCAACTAAGAGACTCCACTACTAGAAACTCCACAACTAGAAACTCCACAACTAGAAACTCCACAACTAGAAACTCCACAACTAGAAACTCCGCAACTAGAGACTCACCAACTAGAAACTCCACAACTAGAAACTCCACAAATACAAACTCCACAAATACAGACTCGGCAACTAGAAATTCCATATCTAGAAACTCCACAACTAAAAACTGCAAAACTAGAGACTTCTCAACTAGAAACTCAACAACTAGAAACTCCACAACTAAAAACTCCACAACTGAAAACTCCACACCTTGAGACTCCGCAACTTGAAACTTCAAAACTAGAAACTCCGCTATTAAAAACTCCGCAACTAGAAACTCCGCAACTAGAAACTCCACAACTTAAAACTCCACAACTAGATACTCCACAACTGGAAACTCTACAACTAGATACTTCACAACTGGAAACTCCACAACTAGATACTCCACAACTGGAAACTCCACAACTAGAAACTCCACAACTAGAGACTCCACAACTCGAATCTCCACAACTAGAAACTCCAGTACTAGAAACTCCACAACCAGAGACTCCCCAACTCCACAACTAGAAACTCCACAACACGAAACTCCAACTAGATACTCCACAACTAGAAACTCCACAACTAGAGACTCTGCAACTAGAAACTTCACAACTAGAGACTCTGCAACTCCACAACTAGAAACTCCACAACTGAAAAATCCACAACTAGATACTCCACAACCAGAAAATCCACAACTAGAAACTCCACAACTATAGACTCAACAACTTGAAACTCCACAAGTTTAAACTCCACAACTTAAGACTCCACAACTAGAAACTCCACAACTGGAAACTCCACAACTAGAAACTCCGCAACTAGAAACTCCGCAACAGAAGACTCTACAACTAGAAACTCCACAACTAGAAACTCCAAAACTAGAAACTCCACAACTAGAAACTCCACAACTAGAAACTTCACAACTAGAGACTCCGCAACTAGAGACTCCGCAACTAGAAACTCCACAACCAGAGACTCTGCAACTAGAAACTCCGCAACTAGAAACTCCGCAGCTAGAAACTCCACAACTAGAGACTCCACAACTAGAAACTCCACAACTAGAAACTCCACAACATCAAACCTCACAATTTAAGTTATGCAACTAGAAAATCCACAGCTAGAGATTCCGCAACTAGAAACTCCACAACTAGAAACTCCACAACTCAAAACTCCACAACTAGAAACTCCACAACTAGACACTCCACAACTAAAAACTCTTCAACTAGAAACTCCAAAACTAGAGACTCCACAACTAGAGAATCTACAACTAGAGACTTCAACCTAGAAACTCAACAACTACAAACTTCAAAATTCGAAACACTACTAGAAACTACACAACTGGAAACTCCACAACTAGACACTCCACAACTAGAAACTCCACAACTAGAGACTCTGCAACTATGGAACTCCGCAACTAGAAACTCCGCAACAAGAAATTCCAGAGCTAGAAACACCACAACTAGACACTCCGCAACTAGAAACTCCACAACTTGAGACGCCGCAACTAGAAACTCCACAACTTGAAACTCCACAACTAGAAACTCTAAAACTAGAGACTCCTCAACTAGAAAATTCGCAACTAGAAACTCCAAAACTAGAGACTCTGCAACTAGAAACTCCGCAGCTAGAAACTCCACAACTAGAAACTCCACAATTAGAAACTCCACAACTAGAAACTCCACAACTAGAGATTCCGCAACTAAGAGACTCCACTACTAGAAACTCCACAACTAGAAACTCCACAACTAGAAACTCCACAACTAGAAACTCCACAACTAGAAACTCCGCAACTAGAGACTCACCAACTAGAAACTCCACAACTAGAAACTCCACAAATACAAACTCCACAAATACAGACTCGGCAACTAGAAATTCCATATCTAGAAACTCCACAACTAAAAACTGCAAAACTAGAGACTTCTCAACTAGAAACTCAACAACTAGAAACTCCACAACTAAAAACTCCACAACTGAAAACTCCACACCTTGAGACTCCGCAACTTGAAACTTCAAAACTAGAAACTCCGCTATTAAAAACTCCGCAACTAGAAACTCCGCAACTAGAAACTCCACAACTTAAAACTCCACAACTAGATACTCCACAACTGGAAACTCTACAACTAGATACTTCACAACTGGAAACTCCACAACTAGATACTCCACAACTGGAAACTCCACAACTAGAAACTCCACAACTAGAGACTCCACAACTCGAATCTCCACAACTAGAAACTCCAGTACTAGAAACTCCACAACCAGAGACTCCCCAACTCCACAACTAGAAACTCCACAACACGAAACTCCAACTAGATACTCCACAACTAGAAACTCCACAACTAGAGATTCTGCAACTAGAAACTTCACAACTAGAGACTCCGCAACTCCACAACTAGAAACTCCACAACTGAAAAATCCACAACTAGATACTCCACAACTAGAAAATCCACAACTAGAAACTCCACAACTATAGACTCAACAACTTGAAACTCCACAAGTTTAAACTCCACAACTTAAGACTCCACAACTAGAAACTCCACAACTGGAAACTCCACAACTAGAAACTCCGCAACTAGAAACTCCGCAACAGAAGACTCTACAACTAGAAACTCCACAACTAGAAACTCCAAAACTAGAAACTCCACAACTAGAAACTCCACAACTAGAAACTTCACAACTAGAGACTCCGCAACTAGAGACTCCACAACTAGAAACTCCACAACTAGAAACTCCACAACCAGAGACTCTGCAATTCCACAACTAGAAACTCCACAACTGCAAACTCCACAACCAGATACTCCGCAACTAGAAACTCCACAACTAGAAACTCCACAACCAGAGACTCTGCAACTAGAAACTCCGCAACTAGAAACTCCGCAGGTAGAAACTACACAACTAGAGACTCCACAACTAGAAACTTCACGACTAGAAACTCCACAACTAGACACTCCACAACTAAAAACTCTTCAACTAGAAACTCCTAAACTAGAGACTCCACAACTAGAGAATCTACAACTAGAGACTTCAAACTAGAAACTCAACAACTAGAAACTCCACAACTAAAAACTCAACAACTAGAAACTCCACAGCATGAGACTCCGCAACTTGAAACTCCACACCTAGAAACTCCGCAACTAGAAACTCCACAACTAGGAACTCCGCAACTAGAAACTCCACAACTAGAAACTCAACAACTCGAAACTCCACAACTAGAAACTCCACAACTAGAAACTCCGCAACTAGAGACTCCACAACTGGAAACTCGACAACTAGAAACTCCCCATCTAGAGACTCCACAACTTGAAACTCCACAACTAGAGACTCTGCAACTAGAAACTCCACAACTAGAGACTCCGCCACTCCACAACTATAAACTCTACAACTGAAAAATCCACAACTAGAAAATCCACAACTAGAAATTCCACAACTATAGACTCAACAGCTTGAAACTCCACATGTTTAAACTCCACAACTTAAGACTCCACAACTAGAAACTCCACAACTAGAAACTCCCCAACTAGAAACTCCGCAACTAGAAACTCCGCAACAGGAGACTCTACAACTAGAAACTCCACAACTAGAAACTCCAAAACTAGAAACTCCACAACTAGAAACTTCACAACTAGAAACTGCGCAACTAGAGACTCCACAACTGGAAACTCCACAACTTGAAACTCCACAACTAGAAACTCCACAACCAGAAACTCCACAACTAGAAACTCCACAACTAGAAACTCCACAACTAGAGACTCCACAACTAGAAACTCCACAACTAGAAACTCCACAACTACAAACTCCACAAATACAGACTCGGCAACTAGAAATTCCATATCTAGAAACTCCACAACTAGAAACTGCAAAAATAGAGACTTCACAACTAGAAACTCAACAACTAGAAACTCCACAACTAAAAACTCCACAACTGGAAACTCCAACTCTTGAGACTCCGCAACTTGAAATTTCACAACTGGAAACTCCACAACTAGATACTCCACAACTGGAAACTCCACAACTTGAAACTCCACAACTAGACTCCACAACTTGAAACTCCACAACTAGAGACTCTGCAACTAGAAACTCCACAACTAGAGACTCCGCAACTCTACAACTAGAAACTCCACAACTGGAAACTCCACAACTAGATACTCTGCAACTAGAAACTCCACAACTAGAGACTCCACAACTTGAAACTCCACAACTTTAAACTCCACAACTTGAGACTCCACAACTAGAAACTCCACAACTCAAAACTCCACAACTGGAAACTCCACAATTAGAAACTCCACAACTAGAAACTCCACAACTAGAAACTCCACAACTAGAGACACCGCAACTAGAAACTCCACAACCAGAGACTCTGCAACTAGAAACTCCGCAACTAGAAACTCCGCAGCTAGAAACTACACAACTAGAGACTCCACAACTAGAAACTCCACAACTAGAAACTCCACATTTAGAAACTCCACAACTTGAAACCTCACAACCTTAAGTTACGCAACTAGAAAATCCACAGCTAGAGATTCCGCAACTAGAAACTCCACAACTAGAAACTCCACAACTCAAAACTCCACAACTAGAAACTCCAAAACTCGAAACTCCACAACTCGAAACTCCACAACTGGAAACTCCACAACTAGACACTCCACAACTGAAAACTCTTCAACTAGAAACTCCAAAACTAGAGACTCCACAACTAGAGAATCTACGACTACAGACTTCAAACTAGAAACTCAACAACTAGAAACTTCAAAATTCGAAACTCTACTAGAAACTACACAACTGCAAACTCCACAACTAGACACTCCACAACTAGAAACTCCACAACTAGAGACTCTGCAACTATGGAAATCCGCAACTAGAAACTCCGCAACAAGAAATTCCAGAGCTAGAAACATCACAACTAGACACTCCGCAACTAGAAACTCCACAACTTGAGACGCCGCCACTAGAAACCCCACAACTTGAAACTCCACAACTAGAGACTCTGCAACTAGAAACTCCACAACTAGAGACTCCGCAACTCCACAACTATAAACTCCACAACTGAAAAATTCACAACTAGATACTCCTCAACTAGAAAATCCACAACTAGAAACTCCACAACTATAGACTCCACAGCTTGAAACTCCACACGTTTAAACTCCACAACTTAAGACTCCACAGCTAGAAACTCCACAACTAGAAACTCCCCAACTAGAAACTCCGCAACTCGAAACTCCGCAACAGGAGACTCTACAACTAGAAACTCCACAACTAGAAACTCCAAAACTAGAAACTTCACAACTTGAAACTTCGCAACTAGAGACTCCACAACTGGAAACTCCACAACTTGAAACTCCACAACTAGAAACTCCACAACCAGAAACTCCACAACTAGAAACTCCACAACTACAAACTGGAAAACTAGAGACTTCACAACTAGAAACTCAACAACTAGAAACTCCACAACTAAAAACTCCACAACTGGAAACTCCACAACTAGAGACTCTGCAACTAGAAACTCCACAACTAGAGACTCCGCAACTCCACAACTAGAAACTCCACAACTGGAAACTCCACAACTAGATACTCCGCAACTAGAAACTCCACAACTAGAGACTCCACAACTTGAAACTCCACAACTTGAGACTCCACAACTAGAACTCCACAACTCAAAACTCCACAGCTGGAAATTCCAATATTAGAAACTCCACAACCAGAAACTCCACAACTAGAAACTCCACAACTAAAAACTCCACAACTGGAAACTCTACAACTAGAAACTCCACAACTAGAAACTCCACAACTAGAGACTCCGCAACTAGAAACTTCACAACCAGAGACTCTGCAACTAGAAACTCTGCAACTAGAAACTCCGCAGCTAGAAACTCCACAACTAGAGACTCCACAACTAGAAACTCCACAACTAGAAACTCCACAACTAGAAACTCCACAAATTGAAACCTCACAACCTTAAGTTACGCAACTAGAAAATCCACAGCTAGAGATTCCGCAACTAGAAACTCCACAACTAGAAACTCCACAACTCAATACTCCACAACTAGAAACTCCAAAACTCGAAACTCCACAACTCGAAACTCAACAACTGGAAACTCCACAACTAGACACGCCACAACTAAAAACTCTTCAACTAGAAACTCCAAAACTAGAGACTCCACAACTAGAGAATCTACAACTAGAGACTTCAACCTAGAAACTCAACAACTAGAAACTTCAAAATTCGAAACACTACTAGAAACTACACAACTGGAAACTCCACAACTAGACACTCCACAACTAGAAACTCCACAACTAGAAACTCTGCAACTATGGAACTCCGCAACTAGAAACTCCGCAACAAGAAATTCCAGAGCTAGAAACACCACAACTAGACACTCTGCAATTAGAAACTCCACAACTTGAGACGCCGCAACTAGAAACTCCACAACTTGAAACTCCACAACTAGAAACTCTACAACTAGAGACTCCTCAAGTAGAGAATTCACAACTAGAAACTCCAAAACTAGAGACTCTGCAACTAGAAACTCCGCAGCTAGAAACTCCACAACTAGAAACTCCACAATTAGAAACTCCACAACTAGAAACTCCACAACTAGAGATTCCGCAACTAGAGACTCCACCACTAGAAACTCCACAACTAGAAACTCCACAACCAGAAACTCCACAACTAGAAACTCCACAACTAGAAACTCTGCAACTAGAGACTCACCAACTAGAAACTCCACAACTAGAAACTCCACAACTACAAACTCCACAAATACAGACTCGGCAACTAGAAAATCCATATCTAGAAACTCCACAACTAAAAACTGCAAAACTAGAGACTTCACAACTAGAAACTCAACAACTAGAAACTCCACAACTAAAAACTCCACAACTGAAAACTCCACAACTTGAGACTCCGCAACTTGAAACTTCACAACTAGAAACTCCGCTATTAAAAACTCCGCAACTAGAAACTCCGCAACTAGAAACTCCACAACTTAAAAATCCACAACTAGATACTCCACAACTGGAAACTCTACAACTAGATACTTCACAACTGGAAACTCCACAACTAGTTACTCCACAACTGGAAACTCCACAACTAGAAACTCCACAACTAGAGACTCCACAACTCGAATCTCCACAACTAGAAACTCCAGTACTAGAAACTCCACAACCAGAGACTCCCCAACTCCACAACTAGAAACTCCACAACATGAAACTCCAACTAGATACTGCACAACTAGAAACTCCACAACTAGAGACTCCACAACTGGACACTCCACAACTAGAGACTCTGCAACTAGAAACTTCACAACTAGAGACTCCGCAACTCCACAACTAGAAACTCCACAACTGAAAAATCCACAACTAGATACTCCACAACTAGAAAATCCACAACTAGAAACTCCACAACTGTAGACTCAACAACTTGAAACTCCACAAGTTTAAACTCCACAACTTAAGACTCCACAACTAGAAACTCCACAACTGGAAACTCCACAATTAGAAACTCCGCAACTAGAAACTCCGCAACAGAAGACTCTACAACTAGAAACTCCACAACTAGAAACTCCAAAACTAGAAACTCCACAACTAGAAACTCCACAACTAGAAACTTCACAACTAGAGACTCCACAACTAGAGACTCCACAACTAGAAACTCCACAACTAGAAACTCCACAACCAGAGACTCTGCAATTCCACAACTAGAAACTCCACAACTGCAAACTCCACAACCAGATACTCCGCAACTAGAAACTCCGCCACTAGAAACTCCACAACCAGAGACTCTGCAACTAGAAACTCCGCAACTAGAAACTCCGCAGCTAGAAACTACACAACTAGAGACTCCACAACTAGAAACTTCACGACTAGAAACTCCACAACTAGACACTCCACAACTAAAAACTCTTCAACTAGAAACTTCTAAACTAGAGACTCCACAACTAGAGAATCTACAACTAGAGACTTCAAACTAGAAACTCAACAACTAGAAACTCCACAACTAAAACTCAACAACTAGAAACTCCACAGCATGAGACTGCGCAACTTGAAACTCCACACCTAGAAACTCCGCAATTAGAAACTCCACAACTAGGAACTCCGCAACTAGAAACTCCACAACTAGAAACTCAACAACTCGAAACTCCACAACTAGAAACTCAACAACTGGAAACTCCACAACTAGACACGCCACAACTAAAAACTCTTCAACTAGAAACTCCAAAACTAGAGACTCCACAACTAGAGAATCTACAACTAGAGACTTCAACCTAGAAACTCAACAACTAGAAACTTCAAAATTCGAAACACTACTAGAAACTACACAACTGGAAACTCCACAACTAGACACTCCACAACTAGAAACTCCACAACTAGAAACTCTGCAACTATGGAACTCCGCAACTAGAAACTCCGCAACAAGAAATTCCAGAGCTAGAAACACCACAACTAGACACTCCGATACTAGAAACTCCACAACTTGAGACGCCGCAACTAGAAACTCCACAACTTGAAACTCCACAACTAGAAACTCTACAACTAGAGACTCCTCAACTAGAGAATTCGCAACTAGAAACTCCAAAACTAGAGACTCTGCAACTAGAAACTCCGCAGCTAGAAACTCCACAACCAGAAACTCCACAACTAGAAACTCCACAACTACAAACTGGAAAACTAGAGACTTCACAACTAGAAACTCAACAACTAGAAACTCCACAACTAAAAACTCCACAACTGGAAACTCCACAACTAGAGACTCTGCAACTAGAAACTCCACAACTAGAGACTCCGCAACTCCACAACTAGAAACTCCACAACTGGAAACTCCACAACTAGATACTCCGCAACTAGAAACTCCACAACTAGAGACTCCACAACTTAAAACTCCACAACTTTAAACTCCACAACTTGAGACTCCACAACTAGAACTCCACAACTCAAAACTCCACAGCTGGAAATTCCAATATTAGAAACTCCACAACCAGAAACTCCACAACTAGAAACTCCACAACTAAAAACTCCACAACTGGAAACTCTACAACTAGAAACTCCACAACTAGAAACTCCACAACTAGAGACTCCGCAACTAGAAACTTCACAACCAGAGACTCTGCAACTAGAAACTCTGCAACTAGAAACTCCGCAGCTAGAAACTCCACAACTAGAGACTCCACAACTAGAAACTCCACAACTAGAAACTCCACAACTAGAAACTCCACAAATTGAAACCTCACAACCTTAAGTTACGCAACTAGAAAATCCACAGCTAGAGATTCCGCAACTAGAAACTCCACAACTAGAAACTCCACAACTCAATACTCCACAACTAGAAACTCCAAAACTCGAAACTCCACAACTCGAAACTCAACAACTCGAAACTCCACAACTAGACACGCCACAACTAAAAACTCTTCAACTAGAAACTCCAAAACTAGAGACTCCACAACTAGAGAATCTACAACTAGAGACTTCAACCTAGAAACTCAACAACTAGAAACTTCAAAATTCGAAACACTACTAGAAACTACACAACTGGAAACTCCACAACTAGACACTCCACAACTAGAAACTCCACAACTAGAAACTCTGCAACTATGGAACTCCGCAACTAGAAACTCCGCAACAAGAAATTCCAGAGCTAGAAACACCACAACTAGACACTCCGCAACTAGAAACTCCACAACTTGAGACGCCGCAACTAGAAACTCCACAACTTGAAACTCCCTAACTAGAAACACTACAACTAGAGACTCCTCAACTAGAGAATTCGCAACTAGAAACTCCAAAACTAGAGACTCTGCAACTAGAAACTCCGCAGCTAGAAACTCCACAACTAGAAACTCCACAATTAGAAACTCCACAACTAGAAACTCCACAACTAGAGATTCCGCAACTAGAGACTCCACCACTAGAAAGTCCACAACTAGAAACTCCACAACCAGAAACTCCACAACCAGAAACTCCACAACTAGAAACTCCACAACTAGAAACTCCGCAACTAGAGACTCACCAACTAGAAACTCCACAACTAGAAACTCCACAACTACAAACTCCACAAATACAGACTCGGCAACTAGAAAATCCATATCTAGAAACTCCACAACTAAAAACTGCAAAACTAGAGACTTCTCAACTAGAAACTCAACAACTAGAAACTCCACAACTAAAAACTCCACAACTGAAAACTCCACAACTTGAGACTCCGCAACTTGAAACTTCACAACTAGAAACTCCGCTATTAAAAACTCCGCAACAAGAAACTCCGCAACTAGAAACTCCACAACTTAAAAATCCACAACTAGATACTCCACAACTGGAAACTCTACAACTAGATACTTCACAACTGGAAACTCCACAACTAGTTACTCCACAACTGGAAACTCCACAACTAGAAACTCCACAACTAGAGACTCCACAACTCGAATCTCCACAACTAGAAACTCCAGTACTAGAAACTCCACAACCAGAGACTCCCCAACTCCACAACTAGAAACTCCACAACATGAAACTCCAACTAGATACTCCACAACTAGAAACTCCACAACTAGAGACTCCACAACTGGACACTCCACAACTAGAGACTCTGCAACTAGAAACTTCACAACTAGAGACTCCGCAACTCCACAACTAGAAACTCCACAACTGAAAAATCCACAACTTAAGACTCCACAACTAGAAACTCCACAACTGGAAACTCCACAATTAGAAACTCCGCAACTAGAAACACCGCAACAGAAGACTCTACAACTAGAAACTCCACAACTAGAAACTCCAAAACTAGAAACTCCACAACTAGAAACTCCACAACTAGAAACTTCACAACTAGAGACTCCGCAACTAGAGACTCCACAACTAGAAACTCCACAACTAGAAACTCCACAACCAGAGACTCTGCAATTCCACAACTAGAAACTCCACAACTGCAAACTCCACAACCAGATACTCCGCAACTAGAAACTCCGCCACTAGAAACTCCACAACCAGAGACTCTGCAACTAGAAACTCCGCAACTAGAAACTCCGCAGCTAGAAACTACACAACTAGAGACTCCACAAATAGAAACTTCACGACTAGAAACTCCACAACTAGACACTCCACAACTAAAAACTCTTCTACTAGAAACTTCTAAACTAGAGACTCCACAACTAGAGAATCTACAACTAGAGACTTCGAACTAGAAACTCAACAACTAGAAACTCCACAACTAAAAACTCAACAACTAGAAACTCCACAGCATGAGACTCCGCAACTTGAAACTCCACACCTAGAAACTCCGCAACTAGAAACTCCACAACTAGGAACTCCGCAACTAGAAACTCCACAACTAGAAACTCAACAACTCGAAACTCCACAACTCGAAACTCAACAACTGGAAACTCCACAACTAGACACGCCACAACTAAAAACTCTTCAACTAGAAACTCCAAAACTAGAGACTCCACAACTAGAGAATCTACAACTAGAGACTTCAACCTAGAAACTCAACAACTAGAAACTTCAAAATTCGAAACACTACTAGAAACTACACAACTGGAAACTCCACAACTAGACACTCCACAACTAGAAACTCCACAACTAGAAACTCTGCAACTATGGAACTCCGCAACTAGAACCTCCGAAACAAGAAATTCCAGAGCTAGAAACACCACAACTAGACACTCCGCAACTAGAAACTCCACAACTTGAGACGCCGCAACTAGAAACTCCACAACTTGAAACTCCACAACTAGAAACTCTACAACTAGAGACTCCTCAACTAGAGAATTCGCAACTAGAAACTCCAAAACTAGAGACTCTGCAACTAGAAACTCCGCAGCTAGAAACTCCACAACTAGAAACTCCACAATTAGAAACTCCACAAATAGAAACTCCACAACTAGAGATTCCGCAACTAGAGACTCCACCACTAGAAACTCCACAACTAGAAACTCCACAACCAGAAACTCCACAACTAGAAACTCCACAACTAGAAACTCCGCAACTAGAGACTCACCAACTAGAAACTCCACAACTAGAAACTCCACAACTACAAACTCCACAAATACAGACTCGGCAACTAGAAATTCCATATCTAGAAACTCCACAACTAAAAACTGCAAAACTAGAGACTTCTCAACTAGAAACTCAACAACTAGAAACTCCACAACTAAAAACTCCACAACTGAAAACTCCACAACTTGAGACTCCGCAACTTGAAACTTCACAACTAGAAACTCCGCTATTAAAAACTCCGTAACTAGAAACTCCGCAACTAGAAACTCCACAACTTAAAAATCCACAACTAGATACTCCACAACTGGAAACTCTACAACTAGATACTTCACAACTGGAAACTCCACAACTAGTTACTCCACAACTGGAAACTCCACAACTAGAAACTCCACAACTAGAGACTCCACAACTCGAATCTCCACAACTAGAAACTCCAGTACTAGAAACTCCACAACCAGAGACTCCCCAACTCCACAACTAGAAACTCCACAACATGAAACTCCAACTAGATACTCCACAACTAGAAACTCCACAACTAGAGACTCCACAACTGGACACTCCACAACTAGAGACTCTGCAACTAGAAACTTCACAACTAGAGACTCCGCAACTCCACAACTAGAAACTCCACAACTGAAAAATCCACAACTAGATACTCCACAACTAGAAAATCCACAACTAGAAACTCCACAACTGTAGACTCAACAACTTGAAACTCCACAAGTTTAAACTCCACAACTTAAGACTCCACAACTAGAAACTCCACAACTGGAAACTCCACAATTAGAAACTCCGCAACTAGAAACACCGCAACAGAAGACTCTACAACTAGAAACTCCACAACTAGAAACTCCAAAACTAGAAACTCCACAACTAGAAACTCCACAACTAGAAACTTCACAACTAGAGACTCCGCAACTAGAGACTCCACAACTAGAAACTCCACAACTAGAAACTCCACAACCAGAGACTCTGCAATTCCACAACTAGAAACTCCACAACTGCAAACTCCACAACCAGATACTCCGCAACTAGAAACTCCGCCACTAGAAACTCCACAACCAGAGACTCTGCAACTAGAAACTCCGCAACTAGAAACTCCGCAGCTAGAAACTACACAACTAGAGACTCCACAAATAGAAACTTCACGACTAGAAACTCCACAACTAGACACTCCACAACTAAAAACTCTTCAACTAGAAACTTCTAAACTAGAGACTCCACAACTAGAGAATCTACAACTACAGACTTCGAACTAGAAACTCAACAACTAGAAACTCCACAACTAAAAACTCAACAACTAGAAACTCCACAGCATGAGACTCCGCAACTTGAAACTCCACACCTAGAAACTCCGCAACTAGAAACTCCACAACTAGGAACTCCGCAACTAGAAACTCCACAACTAGAAACTCAACAACTCGAAACTCCACAACTCGAAACTCAACAACTGGAAACTCCACAACTAGACACGCCACAACTAAAAACTCTTCAACTAGAAACTCCAAAACTAGAGACTCCACAACTAGAGAATCTACAACTAGAGACTTCAACCTAGAAACTCAACAACTAGAAACTTCAAAATTCGAAACACTACTAGAAACTACACAACTGGAAACTCCACAACTAGACACTCCACAACTAGAAACTCCACAACTAGAAACTCTGCAACTATGGAACTCCGCAACTAGAACCTCCGCAACAAGAAATTCCAGAGCTAGAAACACCACAACTAGACACTCCGCAACTAGAAACTCCACAACTTGAGACGCCGCAACTAGAAACTCCACAACTTGAAACTCCACAACTAGAAACTCTACAACTAGAGACTCCTCAACTAGAGAATTCGCAACTAGAAACTCCAAAACTAGAGACTCTGCAACTAGAAACTCCGCAGCTAGAAACTCCACAACTAGAAACTCCACAATTAGAAACTCCACAAATAGAAACTCCACAACTAGAGATTCCGCAACTAGAGACTCCACCACTAGAAACTCCACAACTAGAAACTCCACAACCAGAAACTCCACAACTAGAAACTCCACAACTAGAAACTCCGCAACTAGAGACTCACCAACTAGAAACTCCACAACTAGAAACTCCACAACTACAAACTCCACAAATACAGACTCGGCAACTAGAAATTCCATATCTAGAAACTCCACAACTAAAAACTGCAAAACTAGAGACTTCTCAACTAGAAACTCAACAACTAGAAACTCCACAACTAAAAACTCCACAACTGAAAACTCCACAACTTGAGACTCCGCAACTTGAAACTTCACAACTAGAAACTCCGCTATTAAAAACTCCGTAACTAGAAACTCCGCAACTAGAAACTCCACAACTTAAAAATCCACAACTAGATACTCCACAACTGGAAACTCTACAACTAGATACTTCACAACTGGAAACTCCACAACTAGTTACTCCACAACTGGAAACTCCACAACTAGAAACTCCACAACTAGAGACTCCACAACTCGAATCTCCACAACTAGAAACTCCAGTACTAGAAACTCCACAACCAGAGACTCCCCAACTCCACAACTAGAAACTCCACAACATGAAACTCCAACTAGATACTCCACAACTAGAAACTCCACAACTAGAGACTCTACAACTGGACACTCCACAACTAGAGACTCTGCAACTAGAAACTTCACAACTAGAGACTCCGCAACTCCACAACTAGAAACTCCACAACTGAAAAATCCACAACTAGATACTCCACAACTAGAAAATCCACAACTAGAAACTCCACAACTGTAGACTTAACAACTTGAAACTCCACAAGTTTAAACTCCACAACTTAAGACTCCACAACTAGAAACTCCACAACTGGAAACTCCACAACTAGAAACTCCGCAACTAAAAACTCCGCAACAGAAGACTCTACAACTAGAAACTCCACAACTAGAAACTCCAAAACTAGAAACTCCACAACTAGAAACTCCACAACTAGAAACTTCACAACTAGAGACTCCGCAACTAGAGACTCCACAACTAGAAACTCCACAACTAGAAACTCCACAACCAGAGACTCTGCAATTCCACAACTAGAAACTCCACAAACTGCAAACTCCACAACCAGATACTCCGCAACTAGAAACTCCGCAACTAGAAACTCCACAACCAGAGACTCTGCAACTAGAAACTCCGCAACTAGAAACTCCGCAGCTAGAAACTACACAACTAGAGACTCCACAACTAGAAACTTCACGACTAGAAACTCCACAACTAGACACTCCACAACTAAAAACTCTTCAACTAGAAACTCCTAAACTAGAGACTCCACAACTAGAGAATCTACAACTAGAGACTTCAAACTAGAAACTCAACAACTAGAAACTCCACAACTAAAAACTCAACAACTAGAAACTCCACAACTTGAAACCTCACAACCTTAAGTTACGCAACTAGAAAATCCACAGCTACAGATTCCGCAACTAGAAACTCCACAACTAGAAACTCCACAACTCAAAACTCCACAACTAGAAACTCCAAAACTTGAAACTCCACAACTCGAAACTCCACAACTGGAAACTCCACAACTAGACACTCCACAACTAAAAACTATTCAACTAGAAACTCCAAAACTAGAGACTCCACAACTAGAGAATCTACAACTAGACACTTCAACCTAAAAACTCAACAACTAGAAACTTCAAAATTCGAAACAGTACTAGAAACTACACAACTGGAAACTCCACAACTACACACTCTACAACTAGAAACTCCACAACTAGAGACTCTGCAACTATGGAACTCCGCAACTAGAAACTCCGCAACAAGAAATTCCAGAGCTAGAAACACCACAACTAGACACTCTGCAACTAGAAACTCCACAACTTGAGACGCCGCAACTAGAAACTCCACAACTTGAAACTCCACAACTAGAAACTCTACAACTAGAGACTCCTCAACTAGAGAATTCGCAACTAGAAACTCCAAAACTAGAGACTCTGCAACTAGAAACTCCGCAGCTAGAAACTCCACAACTAGAAACTCCACAATTAGAAACTCCACAACTAGATACTCCACAACTAGAGATTCCGCAACTAGAGACTCCACCAGTAGAAACTCCACAACTAGAAACTCCACAACCAGAAACTCCACAACTAGAAACTCCACAACTAGAAACTCCGCAACTAGAGACTCACCAACTAGAAACTCCACAACTAGAAACTCCACAACTACAAACTCCACAAATACAGACTCGGCAACTAGAAATTCCATATCTAGAAACTCCACAACTAAAAACTGCAAAACTAGAGACTTCTCAACTAGAAACTCAAACACTAGAAACTCCACAGCTAAAAACTCCACAACTGAAAACTCCACAACTTGAGACTCCGCAACTTGAAACTTCACAACTAGAAACTCCGCTATTAAAAACTCCGCAACTAGAAACTCTGCAACTAGAAACTCCACAACTTAAAACTCCACAACTAGATACTCCACAACTGGAAACTCTACAACTACATACTTCACAACTGGAAACTCCACAACTAGATACTCCACAACTGGAAACTCCACAACTAGAAACTCCACAACTAGAGACTCCACAACTCGAATCTCCACAACTAGAAACTTCTGTACTAGAAACTCCACAACCAGAGACTCCCCAAATCCACAACTAGAAACTCCACAACATGAAACTCCAACTAGATACTCCACAACTAGAAACTCCACAACTAGAGACTCCACAACTGAAAACTCCAAAACTAGAGACTCTGCAACTAGAAACTTCACGACTAGAGACTCCGCAACTCCACAACTAGAAACTCCACAACTAGAAACTTCACAACTAGAGACTCCGCAACTAGAGACTCCACAACTAGAAACTCCACAACTAGAAACTCCACAACCAGAGACTCTGCAATTTCACAACTAGAAACTCCACAACTGCAAACTCCACAACCAGATACTCCTCAACTAGAAACTCCGCAACTAGAAACTCCACAACCAGAGACTCTGCAACTAGAAACTCCGAAACTAGAAACTCCGAAGCTAGAAACTACACAACTAGAGACTCCACAACTAGAAACTTCACGACTAGAAACTCCACAACTATACACTCCACAACTAAAACCTCTTCAACTAAAAACTCCTAAACTAGAAACTCCACAACTAGAGAATCTACAACTAGAGACTTCAAACTAGAAACTCAACAACTAGAAACTCCACAACTAAAAACTCAACAACTAGAAACTCCACAGCATGAGACTCCACAACTTGAAACTCCACACCTAGAAACTCCGCAACTAGAAACTCCACAACTAGGAACTCTGCAAATAGAAACTCCACAACTAGAAACTCAACAACTCGAAACTCCACAACTAGAAAATCCACAACTAGAAAATCCACAACATGAAACTCCAACAAGATACTCCACAACTAGAAACTCCACAACTAGAGACTCCACAACTGGAAACTCCACAACTAGAGACTCTGCAACTAGAAACTTCACAACTAAAGACTCCGCAACTCCACAACTAGAAACTCCACAACTGAAAAATCCACAACTAGATACTCCAAAACTAGAAAAACCATAACTAGAAACTCCACAACTATAAACTCAACAACTTGAAACTCCACAAGTTTAAACTCCACAACTTAAGGCTCCACAACTAGAAACTCCACAACTGGAAACTCCACAACTAGAAACTCCGCAACTAGAAACTCCGCAACTAGAAACTCCGCAACTAGAGACTCACCAACTAGAAACTCCACAACTACAAACTCCACAACTACAAACTCCACAAATACAGACTCGGCAACTAGAAATTCCATATCTAGAAACTCCACAACTAAAAACTGCAAAACTCGAGACTTCTCAACTAGAAACTCAACAACTAGAAACTCCACAACTAAAAACTCCACAACTGAAAACTCCACAACTTGAGACTCCGCAACTTGAAACTTCACAACTAGAAACTCCGCTATTAAAAACTCCGCAACTAGAGACTCCACAACTGGAAACTCGACAACTAGAAACTCCCCATCTAGAGACTCCACAACTTGAAACTCCACAACTAGAGACTCTGCAACTAGAAACTCCACAACTAGAGACTCCGCAACTCCACAACTATAAACTCCGCAACTGAAAAATCCACAACTAGAAAATCCACAACTAGAAATTCCATAACTATAGACTCAACAGCTTGAAACTCCACATGTTTAAACTTCACAACTTAAGACTCCACAACTAGAAACTCCACAACTGGAAACTCCCCAACTAGAAACTCCGCAACTAGAAACTCCGCAACAGGAGACTCTACAACTAGAAACTCCACAACTAGAAACTCCAAAACTAGAAACTCCACAACTAGAAACTTCACAACTAGAAACTCCGCAACTAGAGACTCCACAACTGGAAACTCCACAACTTGAAACTCCACAACTAGAAACTCCACAACCAGAAACTCCACAACTAGAAACTCCACAACTAGAAACTCCGCAACTAGAGACTCCCCAAACTAGAAACTCCACAACTAAAAACTCCACAACCACAAACTCTACAAATACAGACTCGGCAACTAGAAATTCCATATCTAGAAACTCCACAACTAGAAACTGCAAAACTAGAGACTTCACAACTAGAAACTCAACAACTAGAAACTCCACAGCTAAAAACTCCACAACTGGAAACTCCACAACTTGAGACTCCGCAACTTGAAATTTCACAACTGGAAACTCCACAACTAGATACTCCACAACTGGAAACTCCACAACTTGAAACTCCACAACTAGACTCCACAACTTGAAACTCCACAACTAGAGACTCCACAACTTGAAACTCCACAACTTTAAACTCCACAACTTGAGACTCCACAACTAGAAACTCCACAACTCAAAACTCCACAACTGGAAACTCCACAATTAGAAACTCCACAACCAGAAACTCCACAACTAGAAACTCCACAACCAAAAACTCCACAACTGGAAACTCCACAACTAGAAACTTCACAACTAGAAACTCCACAACTAGAGACTCCGCAACTTGAAACTCCACAACCAGAGACTCTGCAACTAGAAACTCCGCAACTAGAAACTCCACAGCTAGAAACTACACAACTAGAGACTCCACAACTAGAAACTCCACAACTTGAAACCTCACAACCTTAAGTTACGCAACTAGAAAATCCACAGCTAGAGATTCCGCAACTAGAAACTCCACAACTAGAAATTCCACAACTCAAAACTCCACAACTAGAAACTCCAAAACTCGAAACTCCACAACTCGAAACTCCACAACTGAAAACTCCACAACTAGACACTCCACAACTAAAAACTCTTCAACTAGAAACTCCAAAACTAGAGACTCTACAACTAGAGAATCTACAACTAGAGACTTCAAACTAGAAACTCAACAACCAGAGACTTCAAAATTCGAAACACTACTAGAAACTACACAACTGGAAACTCCACAACTAGACACTCCACAACTAGAAACTCCACAACTAGAGACTCTGCAACTATGGAACTCCGCTACTAGAAACTCTGCAACAAGAAATTCCAGAGCTAGAAACACCACAACTAGACACTCCGCAACTAGAAACTCCACAACTTGAGACGCCGCAACTAGAAACTCCACAACTTGAAACTCCACAACTAGAAACTCTACAACTAGAGATTCCGCAACTAGAGACTCCACCACTAGAAACTCCACAACTAGAAACTCCGCAACTAGAGACTCACCAACTAGAAACTCCACAACTAGAAACTCCACAACTACAAACTCCACAAATACAGACTCGGCAACTAGAAATTCCATATCTAGAAACTCCACAACTAAAAACTGCAAAACTAGAGACTTCTCAACTAGAAACTCAACAGCTAGAAACTCCACAACTAAAAACTCCACAACTGAAAACTCCACAACTTGAGACTCCGCAACTTGAAACTTCACAACTAGAAACTCCGCTATTAAAAACTCCGCAACTAGAAACTCCGCAACTAGAAACTCCACAACTTAAAACTCCACAACTAGATACTCCACAACTGAAAACTCTACAACTACATACTTCACAACTGGAAACTCCACAACTAGATACTCCACAACTGGAAACTCCACAACTAGAAACTCCACAACTAGAGACTCCACAACTCGAATCTCCACAACTAGAAACTCCTGTACTAGAAACTCCACAACCAGAGACTCCCCAACTCCACAACTAGAAACTCCACAACATGAAACTCCAACTAGATACTCCACAACTAGAAACTCCACAACTAGAGACTCCACAACTGGGAACTCCACAACTAGAGACTCTGCAACTAGAAACTTCACAACTAGAGACTCCGCAACTCCACAACTAGAAACTCCACAACTAGAAACTTCACAACTAGAGACTCCGCAACTAGAGACTCCACAACTAGAAACTCCACAACTAGAAACTCCACAACCAGAGACTCTGCAATTTCACAACTAGAAACTCCACAACTGCAAACTCCACAACCAGATACTCCGCAACTAGAAACTCCGCAACTAGAAACTCCACAACCAGAGACTCTGCAACTAGAAACTCCGAAACTAGAAACTCCGAAGCTAGAAACTACACAACTAGAGACTCCACAACTTGAAACTTCACGACTAGAAACTCCACAACTAGACACTCCACAACTAAAACCTCTTCAACTAAAAACTCCTAAACTAGAAACTCCACAACTAGAGAATCGACAACTAGAGACTTCAAACTAGAAACTCAACAACTAGAAACTCCACAGCATGAGACTCCGCAACTTGAAACTCCACACCTAGAAACTCCGCAACTAGAAACTCCACAACTAGGAACTCTGCAACTAGAAACTCCACAACAGGAGACTCCACAACTGGAAACTCCACAACTAGAGACTCTGCAACTAGAAACTTCACAACTAGAGACTCCGCAACTCCACAACTAGAAACTCCACAACTAGAAACTTCACAACTAGAGACTCCGCAACTAGAGACTCCACAACTAGAAACTCCACAACTAGAAACTCCACAACCAGAGACTCTGCAATTTCACAACTGGAAACTCCACAACTGCAAACTCCACAACCAGATACTCCGCAACTAGAAACTCCGCAACTAGAAACTCCACAACCAGAGACTCTGCAACTAGAAACTCCGAAACTAGAAACTCCGAAACTAGAAACTACACAACTAGAGACTCCACTAGAAACTTCACGACTAGAAACTCCACAACTAGACACTCCACAACTAAAACCTCTTCAACTAAAAACTCCTAAACTAGAAACTCCACAACTAGAGAATCTACAACTAGAGACTTCAAACTAGAAACTCAACAACTAGAAACTCCACAACTAAAAACTCAACAACTAGAAACTCCACAGCATGAGACTCCGCAACTTGAAACTCCACACCTTGAAACTCCGCAACTAGAAACTCCACAACTAGGAACTCTGCAACTAGAAACTCCACAACTAGAAACTCAACAACTCGAAACTCCACAACTAGAAAATCCACAACATGAAACTCCAACTAGATACTCCACAACTAGAAACTCCACAACTAGAGACTCCACAACTGGAAACTCCACAACTAGAGACTCTGCAACTAGAAACTTCACAACTAAAGACTCCGCAACTCCACAACTAGAAACTCCACAACTGAAAAATCCACAACTAGATACTCCAAAACTAGAAAATCCATAACTAGAAACTCCACAACTATAAACTCAACAACTTGAAACTCCACAAGTTTAAACTCCACAACTTAAGACTCCACAACTAGAAACTCCACAACTGGAAACTCCACAACTAGAAACTCCGCAACTAGAAACTCCGCAACTAGAAACTCCGCAACTAGAGACTCACCAACTAGAAACTCCACAACTAGAAACTCCACAACTACAAACTCCACAAATACAGACTCGGCAACTAGAAATTCCATATCTAGAAACTCCACAACTAAAAACTGCAAAACTAGAGACTTCTCAACTAGAAACTCAACAACTAGAAACTCCACAACTAAAAACTCCACAACTGAAAACTCCACAACTTGAGACTCCGCAACTTGAAACTTCACAACTATAAACTCCGCAACTGAAAAATCCACAACTAGAAAATCCACAACTAGAAATTCCATAACTATAGACTCAACAGCTTGAAACTCCACATGTTTAAACTCCACAACTTAAGACTCCACAACTAGAAACTCCGCAACTAGAAACTCCGCAACAGGAGACTCTACAACTAGAAACTCCACAACTAGAAACTCCAAAACTAGAAACTCCACAACTAGAAACTTCACAACTAGAAACTCCGCAACTAGAGACTCCACAACTGGAAACTCCACAACTTGAAACTCCACAACTAGAAACTCCACAACCAGAAACTCCACAACTAGAAACTCCACAACTAGAAACTCTGCAACTAGAGACTCCACAACTAGAAACTCCACAACTAGAAACTCCACAACTACAAACTCCACAAATACAGACTCGGCAACTAGAAATTCCATATCTAGAAACTCCACAACTAGAAACTGCAAAACTAGAGACTTCACAACTAGAAACTCAACAACTAGAAACTCCACAGCTAAAAACTCCACAACTGGAAACTCCACAACTTGAGACTCCGCAACTTGAAATTTCACAACTGGAAACTCCACAACTAGATACTCCACAACTGGAAACTCCACAACTTGAAACTCCACAACTAGACTCCACAACTTGAAACTCCACAACTAGAGACTCTGCAACTTGAAACTCCACAACTAGAGACTCCGCCACTCTACAACTAGAAACTCCACAACTGGAAACTCCACAACTAGATACTCCGCAACTAGAAACTCCACAACTAGAGACTCCACAACTTGAAACTCCACAACTTTAAACTCCACAACTTGAGACTCCACAACTAGAAACTCCACAACTCAAAACTCCACAACTGGAAACTCCACAATTAGTAACTCCACAACCAGAAACTCCACAACTAGAAACTCCACAACTAAAAACTCCACAACTGGAAACTCCACAACTAGAAACTCCACAACTAGAAACTCCACACTAGAGACTCCGCAACTAGAAACTCCACAACCAGAGACTCTGCCACTAGAAACTCCGCAACTAGAAACTCTGCAGCTGGAAACTACACAACTAGAGACTCCACAACTAGAAACTCCACAACTTGAAACCTCACAACCTTAAGTTACGCAACTAGAAAATCCACAGCTAGAGATTCCGCAACTAGAAACTCCACAACTAGAAATTCCACAACTCAAAACTCCACAACTAGAAACTCCAAAACTCGAAACTCCACAACTCGAAACTCCACAACTGAAAACTCCACAACTAGACACTCCACAACTAAAAACTCTTCAACTAGAAACTCCAAAACTAGAGACTCCACAACTAGAGAATCTACAACTAGAGACTTCAAACTAGAAACTCAACAACTAGAAACTTCAAAATTCGAAACACTACTAGAAACTACACAACTGGAAACTCCACAACTAGACACTCCACAACTAGAAACTGCACAACTAGAGACTCTGCAACTATGGAACTCCGCTACTAGAAACTCCGCAACAAGAAATTCCAGAGCTAGAAACACCACAACTAGACACTCCGCAACTAGAAACTCCACAACTTGAGACGCCGCAACTAGAAACTCCACAACTTGAAACTCCACAACTAGAAACTCTACAACTAGAGACTCCTCAACTAGAGAATTCGCAACTAGAAACTCCAAAACTAGAGACTCTGCAACTAGAAAGTCCGCAGCTAGAAACTCCACAACTAGAAACTCCACAATTAGAAACTCCACAACTAGAAACTCCACAACTAGAGATTCCGCAACTAGAGACTCCACCACTAGAAACTCCACAACTAGAAACTCCGCAACTAGAGACTCACCAACTAGAAACTCCACAACTAGAAACTCCACAACTACAAACTCCACAAATACAGACTCGGCAACTAGAAATTCCATATCTAGAAACTCCACAACTAAAAACTGCAAAACTAGAGACTTCTCAACTAGAAACTCAACAACTAGAAACTCCACAACTAAAATCTCCACAACTGAAAACTCCACAACTTGAGACTCCACAACTTGAAACTTCACAACTAGAAACTCCGCAACTAGAAACTCCACAACTTAAAACTCCACATATAGATACTCCACAACTGGAAACTCTACAACTACATACTTCACAACTGGAAACTCCACAACTAGATACTCCACAACTGGAAACTCCACAACTAGAAACTCCACAACTAGAGACTCCACAACTCGAATCTCCACAACTAGAAACTCCTGTACTAGAAACTCCACAACCAGAGACTCCCCAACTCCACAACTAGAAACTCCACAACATGAAACTCCAACTAGATACTCCACAACTAGAAACTCCACAACTAGAGACTCCACAACTGGAAACTCCACAACTAGAGACTCTGCAACTAGAAACTTCACAACTAGAGACTCCGCAACTCCACAACTAGAAACTCCACAACTAGAAACTTCACAACTACAGACTCCGCAACTAGAGACTCCACAACTAGAAATTCCACAACTAGAAACTCCACAACCAGAGACTCTGCAATTTCACAACTAGAAACTCCACATTTACAAACTCCACAACCAGATACTCCGCAACTAGAAACTCCGCAACTAGAAACTCCACAACCAGAGACTCTGCAACTAGAAACTCCGAAACTAGAAACTCCGAAGCTAGAAACTACACAACTAGAGACTCCACAACTAGAAACTTCACGACTAGAAACTCCACAACTAGACACTCCACAACTAAAACCTCTTCAACTAAAAACTCCTAAACTAGAAACTCCACAACTAGAGAATCTACAACTAGAGACTTCAAACTAGAAACTCAACAACTAGAAACTCCACAACTAAAAACTCAACAACTAGAAACTCCACAGCATGAGACTCCGCAACTTGAAACTCCACACCTAGAAACTCCACAACTAGAAACTCCACAACTAGAGACTCCACAACTGGAAACTCCACAACTAGAAACTCAACAACTAGAAACTTCACAACTAAAGACTCCGCAACTCCACAACTATAAACTCCACAACGGAAAAATCCAAAACTAGACACTCCAAAACTAGAAAATCCATAACTAGAAACTCCACAACTATAAACTCAACAACTTGAAACTCCACAAGTTTAAACTCCACAACTTAAGACTCCACAACTAGAAACTCCACAACTGGAAACTCCACAACTAGAAACTCCGCAACTAGAAACTCCGCAACTAGAAACTCCGCAACTAGAGACTCACCAACTAGAAACTCCACAACTACAAACTCCACAACTACAAACTCCACAAATACAGACTCGGCAACTAGAAATTCCATAACTAGAAACTCTGCAACTAGAGACTCCACAACTTGAAACTCCACAACTAGAAACTCCACAACTACAAACTCTACAACTAGAAACTTCACAACTAGAGACTCCGCAACTAGAGACTCCACAACTAGAAACTCCACAACTAGAAACTCCACAACCAGAGACTCTCCAATTCCACAACTAGAAACTCCACAACTGCAAACTCCACAACTAGATACTCCGCAACTAGAAACTCCGCAACTAGAAACTCCACAACCAGAGACTCTGCAACTAGAAACTCCGCAACTAGAAACTCCGCAGCTAGAAACTATCCAACTAGAGACTCCACAACTAGAAACTTCACGACTAGAAAATCCACAACTAGGCACTCCACAACTAAAAACTCTTCAACTAGAAACTCCTAAACTAGAGACTCCACAACTAGAGAATCTACAAATAGAGACTTCAAACTAGAAAATCAACAACTAGAGACTCCACAACTAAAACCTCAACAACTAGAAACTCCACAGCATGAGACTCCGCAACTTGAAACTCCACACCTAGAAACTCCGCAACTAGAAACTCCCCAACTTGGAACTCCGCAACTAGAAACTTCACAACTAGAAACTCCACAACTCGAAACTCCACTACTAGATACTCCACAACTGGAAACTCGACCACTAGAAACTCCACATCTAGAGACTCCACAACTTGAAACTCCACAACTAGAGACTCTGCAACTAGAAACTCCACAACTAGAGTTTCCGCAACTCCACAACTATAAACTCCACAACTGAAAAATCCACAACTAGATACTCCACAACTAGAAAATCCACAACTAGAAACTCCGCAACTATAGACTCCACAGCTTGAAACTCCACACGTTTAAACTCCACAACTTAAGACTCCACAACTAGAAACTCCCCAACTAGAAACTCCGCAACTAGAAACTCCGCAACAGGAGACTCTACAACTAGAAACTCCACAACTAGAAACTCCAAAACTAGAAACTTCACAACTTGAAACTTCGCAACTAGAGACTCCACAACTGGAAAGTCCACAACTTGAAACTCCACAACTAGAAACTCCACAACCAGAAACTCCACAACAAGAAACTCCACAACTAGAAACTGCAAAACTAGAGACTTCACAACTAGAAACTCAACAACTAGAAACTCCACAACTAAAAACCCCACAACTGGAAACTCCACAACTTGAGACTCCGCAACTTGAAACTTCACAACTGGAAACTCCACAACATGATACTCCACAACTGGAAACTCCACAACTAAAAACTCCACAACTGGAAACTCTACAACTAGAAACTCCACAACTAGAGACTCCTCAACTAGAGAATTCGCAACTAGAAACTCCAAAACTAGAGACTCTGCAACTAGAAACTCCGCAGCTAGAAACTCCACAACTAGAAACTCCACAATTAGAAACTCCACAACTAGAAACTCCACAACTAGAGATTCCGCAACTAGAGACTCCACCACTAGAAACTCCACAACTAGAAACTCCGCAACTAGAGACTCACCAACTAGAAACTCCACAACTAGAAACTCCACAACTACAAACTCCACAAATACAGACTCGGCAACTATAAATTCCATATCTAGAAACTCCACAACTAAAAACTGCAAAACTAGAGACTTCTCAACTATAAACTCAACAACTAGAAACTCCACAACTAAAAACTCCACAACTGAAAACTCCACAACTTGAGACTCCGCAACTTGAAACTTCACAACTAGAAACTCCGCTATTAAAAACTCCGCAACTAGAAACTCTGCAACTAGAAACTCTGCAACCAGAAACTCCACAACTTAAAACTCCACAACTAGATACTCCTCAACTGGAAACTCTACAACTAGATACTTCACAACTGGAAACTCCACAACTAGTTACTCCACAACTGGAAACTCCACAACTAGAAACTCCACAACTAGAGACTCCACAACTCGAATCTCCACAACTAGAAACTCCAGTACTAGAAACTCCACAACCAGAGACTCCCCAACTCCACAACTAGAAACTCCACAACATGAAACTCCAACTAGATACTCCACAACTAGAACCTCCACAACTAGAGACTCCACAACTGGACACTCCACAACTAGAGACTCTGCAACTAGAAACTTCACAACTAGAGACTCCGCAACTCCACAACTAGAAACTCCACAACTGAAAAATCCACAACTAGATACTCCACAACTAGAAAATCCACAACTAGAAACTCCACAACTGTAGACTCAACAACTTGAAACTCCACAAGTTTAAACTCCACAACTTAAGACTCCACAACTAGAAACTCCACAACTGGAAACTCCACAACTAGAAACTCCGCAACTAGAAACTCCGCAACAGAAGACTCTACAACTAGAAACTCCACAACTAGAAACTCCAAAACTAGAAACTCCACAACTAGAAACTCCACAACTAGAAACTCCACAACCAGAGACTCTGCAACTAGAAACTCCGAAACTAGAAACTCCGAAGCTAGAAACTACACAACTAGAGACTCCACAACTTGAAACTTCACGACTAGAAACTCCACAACTAGACACTCCACAACTAAAACCTCTTCAACTAAAAACTCCTAAACTAGAAACTCCACAACTAGAGAATCTACAACTAGAGACTTCAAACTAGAAACTCAACAACTAGAAACTCCACAACTAAAAACTCAACAACTAGAAACTCCACAGCATTAGACTCCGCAACTTGAAACTCCACACCTAGAAACTCCGCAACTAGAAACTCCACAACTAGGAACTCTGCAACTAGAAACTCCACAACAGGAGACTCCACAACTGGAAACTCCACAACTAGAGACTCTGCAACTAGAAACTTCACAACTAGAGACTCCGCAACTCCACAACTAGAAACTCCACAACTAGAAACTTCACAACTAGAGACTCCGCAACTAGAGACTCCACAACTAGAAACTCCACAACTAGAAACTCCACAACCAGAGACTCTGCAATTTCACAACTGGAAACTCCACAACTGCAAACTCCACAACCAGATACTCCGCAACTAGAAACTCCGCAACTAGAAACTCCACAACCAGAGACTCTGCAACTAGAAACTCCGAAACTAGAAACTCCGAAACTAGAAACTACACAACTAGAGACTCCACAACTAGAAACTTCACGACTAGAAACTCCACAACTAGACACTCCACAACTAAAACCTCTTCAACTAAAAACTCCTAAACTAGAAACTCCACAACTAGAGAATCTACAACTAGAGACTTCAAACTAGAAACTCAACAACTAGAAACTCCACAACTAAAAACTCAACAACTAGAAACTCCACAGCATGAGACTCCGCAACTTGAAACTCCACACCTTGAAACTCCGCAACTAGAAACTCCACAACTAGGAACTCTGCAACTAGAAACTCCACAACTAGAAACTCAACAACTCGAAACTCCACAACTAGAAAATCCACAACATGAAACTCCAACTAGATACTCCACAACTAGAAACTCCACAACTAGAGACTCCACAACTGGAAACTCCACAACTAGAGACTCTGCAACTAGAAACTTCACAACTAAAGACTCCGCAACTCCACAACTAGAAACTCCACAACTGAAAAATCCACAACTAGATACTCCAAAACTAGAAAATCCATAACTAGAAACTCCACAACTATAAACTCAACAACTTGAAACTCCACAAGTTTAAACTCCACAACTTAAGACTCCACAACTAGAAACTCCACAACTGGAAACTCCACAACTAGAAACTCCGCAACTAGAAACTCCGCAACTAGAAACTCCGCAACTAGAGACTCACCAACTAGAAACTCCACAACTAGAAACTCCACAACTACAAACTCCACAAATACAGACTCGGCAACTAGAAATTCCATATCTAGAAACTCCACAACTAAAAACTGCAAAACTAGAGACTTCTCAACTAGAAACTCAACCACTAGAAACTCCACAACTAAAAACTCCACAACTGAAAACTCCACAACTTGAGACTCCGCAACTTGAAACTTCACAACTATAAACTCCGCAACTGAAAAATCCACAACTAGAAAATCCACAACTAGAAATTCCATAACTATAGACTCAACAGCTTGAAACTCCACATGTTTAAACTCCACAACTTAAGACTCCACAACTAGAAACTCCGCAACTAGAAACTCCGCAACAGGAGACTCTACAACTAGAAACTCCACAACTAGAAACTCCAAAACTAGAAACTCCACAACTAGAAACTTCACAACTAGAAACTCCGCAACTAGAGACTCCACAACTGGAAACTCCACAACTGGAAACTCCACAACTAGAAACTCCACAACCAGAAACTCCACAACTAGAAACTCCACAACTAGAAACTCTGCAACTAGAGACTCCACAACTAGAAACTCCACAACTAGAAACTCCACAACTACAAACTCCACAAATACAGACTCGGCAACTAGAAATTCCATATCTAGAAACTCCACAACTAGAAACTGCAAAACTAGAGACTTCACAACTAGAAACTCAACAACTAGAAACTCCACAGCTAAAAACTCCACAACTGGAAACTCCACAACTTGAGACTCCGCAACTTGAAATTTCACAACTGGAAACTCCATAACTAGATACTCCACAACTGGAAACTCCACAACTTGAAACTCCACAACTAGACTCCACAACTTGAAACTCCACAACTAGAGACTCTGCAACTTGAAACTCCACAACTAGAGACTCCGCCACTCTACAACTAGAAACTCCACAACTGGAAACTCCACAACTAGATACTCCGCAACTAGAAACTCCACAACTAGAGACTCCACAACTTGAAACTCCACAACTTTAAACTCCACAACTTGAGACTCCACAACTAGAAACTCCACAACTCAAAACTCCACAACTGGAAACTCCACAATTAGTAACTCCACAACCAGAAACTCCACAACTAGAAACTCCACAACTAAAAACTCCACAACTGGAAACTCCACAACTAGAAACTCCACAACTAGAAACTCCACACTAGAGACTCCGCAACTAGAAACTCCACAACCAGAGACTCTGCCACTAGAAACTCCGCAACTAGAAACTCCGCAGCTAGAAACTACACAACTAGAGACTCCACAACTAGAAACTCCACAACTTGAAACCTCACAACCTTAAGTTACGCAAATAGAAAATCCACAGCTAGAGATTCCGCAACTAGAAACTCCACAACTAGAAATTCCACAACTCAAAACTCCACAACTAGAAACTCCAAAACTCGAAACTCCACAACTCGAAACTCCACAACTGAAAACTCCACAACTAGACACTCCACAACTAAAAACTCTTCAACTAGAAACTCCAAAACTAGAGACTCCACAACTAGAGAATCTACAACTAGAGACTTCAAACTAGAAACTCAACAACTAGAAACTTCAAAATTCGAAACACTACTAGAAACTACACAACTGGAAACTCCACAACTAGACACTCCACAACTAGAAACTGCACAACTAGAGACTCTGCAACTATGGAACTCCGCTACTAGAAACTCCGCAACAAGAAATTCCAGAGCTAGAAACACCACAACTAGACACTCCGCAACTAGAAACTCCACAACTTGAGACGCCGCAACTAGAAACTCCACAACTTGAAACTCCACAACTAGAAACTCTACAACTAGAGACTCCTCAACTAGAGAATTCGCAACTAGAAACTCCAAAACTAGAGACTCTGCAACTAGAAAGTCCGCAGCTAGAAACTCCACAACTAGAAACTCCACAATTAGAAACTCCACAACTAGAAACTCCACAACTAGAGATTCCGCAACTAGAGACTCCACCACTAGAAACTCCACAACTAGAAACTCCGCAACTAGAGACTCACCAACTAGAAACTCCACAACTAGAAACTCCACAACTACAAACTCCACAAATACAGACTCGGCAACTAGAAATTCCATATCTAGAAACTCCACAACTAAAAACTGCAAAACTAGAGACTTCTCAACTAGAAACTCAACAACTAGAAACTCCACAACTAAAATCTCCACAACTGAAAACTCCACAACTTGAGACTCCACAACTTGAAACTTCACAACTAGAAACTCCGCAACTAGAAACTCCACAACTTAAAACTCCACATATAGATACTCCACAACTGGAAACTCTACAACTACATACTTCACAACTGGAAACTCCACAACTAGATACTCCACAACTGGAAACTCCACAACTAGAAACTCCACAACTAGAGACTCCACAACTCGAATCTCCACAACTAGAAACTCCTGTACTAGAAACTCCACAACCAGAGACTCCCCAACTCCACAACTAGAAACTCCACAACATGAAACTCCAACTAGATACTCCACAACTAGAAACTCCACAACTAGAGACTCCACAACTGGAAACTCCACAACTAGAGACTCTGCAACTAGAAACTTCACAACTAGAGACTCCGCAACTCCACAACTAGAAACTCCACAACTAGAAACTTCACAACTACAGACTCCGCAACTAGAGACTCCACAACTAGAAACTCCACAACTAGAAACTCCACAACCAGAGACTCTGCAATTTCACAACTAGAAACTCCACATTTACAAACTCCACAACCAGATACTCCGCAACTAGAAACTCCGCAACTAGAAACTCCACAACCAGAGACTCTGCAACTAGAAACTCCGAAACTAGAAACTCCGAAGCTAGAAACTACACAACTAGAGACTCCACAACTAGAAACTTCACGACTAGAAACTCCACAACTAGACACTCCACAACTAAAACCTCTTCAACTAAAAACTCCTAAACTAGAAACTCCACAACTAGAGAATCTACAACTAGAGACTTCAAACTAGAAACTCAACAACTAGAAACTCCACAACTAAAAACTCAACAACTAGAAACTCCACAGCATGAGACTCCGCAACTTGAAACTCCACACCTAGAAACTCCACAACTAGAAACTCCACAACTAGAGACTCCACAACTGGAAACTCCACAACTAGAAACTCAACAACTAGAAACTTCACAACTAAAGACTCCGCAACTCCACAACTATAAACTCCACAACGGAAAAATCCAAAACTAGATACTCCAAAACTAGAAAATCCATAACTAGAAACTCCACAACTATAAACTCAACAACTTGAAACTCCACAAGTTTAAACTCCACAACTTAAGACTCCACAACTAGAAACTCCACAACTGGAAACTCCACAACTAGAAACTCCGCAACTAGAAACTCCGCAACTAGAAACTCCGCAACTAGAGACTCACCAACTAGAAACTCCACAACTACAAACTCCACAACTACAAACTCCACAAATACAGACTCGGCAACTAGAAATTCCATAACTAGAAACTCTGCAACTAGAGACTCCACAACTTGAAACTCCACAACTAGAAACTCCACAACTACAAACTCTACAACTAGAAACTTCACAACTAGAGACTCCGCAACTAGAGACTCCACAACTAGAAACTCCACAACTAGAAACTCCACAACCAGAGACTCTCCAATTCCACAACTAGAAACTCCACAACTGCAAACTCCACAACTAGATACTCCGCAACTAGAAACTCCGCAACTAGAAACTCCACAACCAGAGACTCTGCAACTAGAAACTCCGCAACTAGAAACTCCGCAGCTAGAAACTATCCAACTAGAGACTCCACAACTAGAAACTTCACGACTAGAAAATCCACAACTAGGCACTCCACAACTAAAAACTCTTCAACTAGAAACTCCTAAACTAGAGACTCCACAACTAGAGAATCTACAAATAGAGACTTCAAACTAGAAAATCAACAACTAGAGACTCCACAACTAAAACCTCAACAACTAGAAACTCCACAGCATGAGACTCCGCAACTTGAAACTCCACACCTAGAAACTCCGCAACTAGAAACTCCCCAACTTGGAACTCCGCAACTAGAAACTTCACAACTAGAAACTCCACAACTCGAAACTCCACTACTAGATACTCCACAACTGGAAACTCGACCACTAGAAACTCCACATCTAGAGACTCCACAACTTGAAACTCCACAACTAGAGACTCTGCAACTAGAAACTCCACAACTAGAGTTTCCGCAACTCCACAACTATAAACTCCATAACTGAAAAATCCACAACTAGATACTCCACAACTAGAAAATCCACAACTAGAAACTCCGCAACTATAGACTCCACAGCTTGAAACTCCACACGTTTAAACTCCACAACTTAAGACTCCACAACTAGAAACTCCCCAACTAGAAACTCCGCAACTAGAAACTCCGCAACAGGAGACTCTACAACTAGAAACTCCACAACTAGAAACTCCAAAACTAGAAACTTCACAACTTGAAACTTCGCAACTAGAGACTCCACAACTGGAAAGTCCACAACTTGAAACTCCACAACTAGAAACTCCACAACCAGAAACTCCACAACAAGAAACTCCACAACTAGAAACTGCAAAACTAGAGACTTCACAACTAGAAACTCAACAACTAGAAACTCCACAACTAAAAACCCCACAACTGGAAACTCCACAACTTGAGACTCCGCAACTTGAAACTTCACAACTGGAAACTCCACAACTAGATACTCCACAACTTGAAACTCCACAACTTTAAACTCCACAATTTGAGACTCCCCAACTAGAAACTCCACAACTCAAAACTCCACAGCTGGAAACTCCAATATTAGAAACTCCACAACCAGAAACTCCACAACTAGAAACTCCACAACTAAAAACTCCACAACTGGAAACTCTACAACTAGAAACTCCACAACTAGAGACTCCTCAACTAGAGAATTCGCAACTAGAAACTCCAAAACTAGAGACTCTGCAACTAGAAACTCCGCAGCTAGAAACTCCACAACTAGAAACTCCACAATTAGAAACTCCACAACTAGAAACTCCACAACTAGAGATTCCGCAACTAGAGACTCCACCACTAGAAACTCCACAACTAGAAACTCCGCAACTAGAGACTCACCAACTAGAAACTCCACAACTAGAAACTCCACAACTACAAACTCCACAAATACAGACTCGGCAACTATAAATTCCATATCTAGAAACTCCACAACTAAAAACTGCAAAACTAGAGACTTCTCAACTATAAACTCAACAACTAGAAACTCCACAACTAAAAACTCCACAACTGAAAACTCCACAACTTGAGACTCCGCAACTTGAAACTTCACAACTAGAAACTCCGCTATTAAAAACTCCGCAACTAGAAACTCTGCAACTAGAAACTCTGCAACTAGAAACTCCACAACTTAAAACTCCACAACTAGATACTCCTCAACTGGAAACTCTACAACTAGATACTTCACAACTGGAAACTCCACAACTAGTTACTCCACAACTGGAAACTCCACAACTAGAAACTCCACAACTAGAGACTCCACAACTCGAATCTCCACAACTAGAAACTCCAGTACTAGAAACTCCACAACCAGAGACTCCCCAACTCCACAACTAGAAACTCCACAACATGAAACTCCAACTAGATACTCCACAACTAGAAACTCCACAACTAGAGACTCCACAACTGGACACTCCACAACTAGAGACTCTGCAACTAGAAACTTCACAACTAGAGACTCCGCAACTCCACAACTAGAAACTCCACAACTGAAAAATCCACAACTAGATACTCCACAACTAGAAAATCCACAACTAGAAACTCCACAACTGTAGACTCAACAACTTGAAACTCCACAAGTTTAAACTCCACAACTTAAGACTCCACAACTAGAAACTCCACAACTGGAAACTCCACAACTAGAAACTCCGCAACTAGAAACTCCGCAACAGAAGACTCTACAACTAGAAACTCCACAACTAGAAACTCCAAAACTAGAAACTCCACAACTAGAAACTCCACAACTAGAAACTTCACAACTAGAGACTCCGCAACTAGAGACTCCACAACTAGAAACTCCACAACTAGAAACTCCACAACCAGAGACTCTGCAATTCCACAACTAGAAACTCCACAACTGCAAACTCCACAACCAGATACTCCGCAACTAGAAACTCCGCAACTAGAAACTCCACAACCAGAGACTCTGCAACTAGAAACTCCGCAACTAGAAACTCCGCAGCTAGAAACTACACAACTAGAGACTCCACAACTAGAAACTTCACAACTAGAAACTCAACAACTAGAAACTCCACAACTAAAAACTCAACAACTAGAAACTCCACAACTTGAAACCTCACAACCTTAAGTTACGCAACTAGAAAATCCACAGCTACAGATTCCGCAACTAGAAACTCCACAACTAGAAACTCCACAACTCAAAACTCCACAACTAGAAACTCCAAAACTCGAAACTCCACAACTCGAAACTCCACAACTGGAAACTCCACAACTAGACACTCCACAACTAAAAACTATTCAACTAGAAACTCCAAAACTAGAGACTCCACAACTAGAGAATCTACAACTAGACACTTCAACCTAAAAACTCAACAACTAGAAACTTCAAAATTCGAAACAGTACTAGAAACTACACAACTGGAAACTCCACAACTACACACTCTACAACTAGAAACTCCACAACTAGAGACTCTGCAACTATGGAACTCCGCAACTAGAAACTCCGCAACAAGAAATTCCAGAGCTAGAAACACCACAACTAGACACTCTGCAACTAGAAACTCCACAACTTGAGACGCCGCAACTAGAAACTCCACAACTTGAAACTCCACAACTAGAAACTCTACAACTAGAGACTCCTCAACTAGAGAATTCGCAACTAGAAACTCCAAAACTAGAGACTCTGCAACTAGAAACTCCGCAGCTAGAAACTCCACAACTAGAAACTCCACAATTAGAAACTCCACAACTAGAAACTCCACAACTAGAGATTCCGCAACTAGAGACTCCACCAGTAGAAACTCCACAACTAGAAACTCCACAACCAGAAACTCCACAACTAGAAACTCCACAACTAGAAACTCCGCAACTAGAGACTCACCAACTAGAAACTCCACAACTAGAAACTCCACAACTACAAACTCCACAAATACAGACTCGGCAACTAGAAATTCCATATCTAGAAACTCCACAACTAAAAACTGCAAAACTAGAGACTTCTCAACTAGAAACTCAAACACTAGAAACTCCACAGCTAAAAACTCCACAACTGAAAACTCCACAACTTGAGACTCCGCAACTTGAAACTTCACAACTAGAAACTCCGCTATTAAAAACTCCGCAACTAGAAACTCTGCAACTAGAAACTCCACAACTTAAAACTCTACAACTAGATACTCCACAACTGGAAACTCTACAACTACATACTTCACAACTGGAAACTCCACAACTAGATACTCCACAACTGGAAACTCCACAACTAGAAACTCCACAACTAGAGACTCCACAACTCGAATCTCCACAACTAGAAACTTCTGTACTAGAAACTCCACAACCAGAGACTCCCCAAATCCACAACTAGAAACTCCACAACATGAAACTCCAACTAGATACTCCACAACTAGAAACTCCACAACTAGAGACTCCACAACTGAAAACTCCAAAACTAGAGACTCTGCAACTAGAAACTTCACGACTAGAGACTCCGCAACTCCACAACTAGAAACTCCACAACTAGAAACTTCACAACTAGAGACTCCGCAACTAGAGACTCCACAACTAGAAACTCCACAACTAGAAACTCCACAACCAGAGACTCTGCAATTTCACAACTAGAAACTCCACAACTGCAAACTCCACAACCAGATACTCCGCAACTAGAAACTCCGCAACTAGAAACTCCACAACCAGAGACTCTGCAACTAGAAACTCCGAAACTAGAAACTCCGAAGCTAGAAACTACACAACTAGAGACTCCACAACTAGAAACTTCACGACTAGAAACTCCACAACTATACACTCCACAACTAAAACCTCTTCAACTAAAAACTCCTAAACTAGAAACTCCACAACTAGAGAATCTACAACTAGAGACTTCAAACTAGAAACTCAACAACTAGAAACTCCACAACTAAAAACTCAACAACTAGAAACTCCACAGCATGAGACTCCACAACTTGAAACTCCACACCTAGAAACTCCGCAACTAGAAACTCCACAACTAGGAACTCTGCAAATAGAAACTCCACAACTAGAAACTCAACAACTCGAAACTCCACAACTAGAAAATCCACAACATGAAACTCCAACAAGATACTCCACAACTAGAAACTCCACAACTAGAGACTCCACAACTGGAAACTCCACAACTAGATACTCCAAAACTAGAAAATCCATAACTAGAAACTCCACAACTGAAAACTCCACAACTTGAGACTCCGCAACTTGAAACTTCACAACTAGAAACTCCGCTATTAAAAACTCCGCAACTAGAGACTCCACAACTGGAAACTCGACAACTAGAAACTCCCCATCTAGAGACTCCACAACTTGAAACTCCACAACTAGAGACTCTGCAACTAGAAACTCCACAACTGAAAAATCCACAACTAGATACTCCAAAACTAGAAAATCCATAACTAGAAACTCCACAACTATAAACTCAACAACTTGAAACTCCACAAGTTTAAACTCCACAACTTAAGGCTCCACAACTAGAAACTCCACAACTGGAAACTCCACAACTAGAAACTCCGCAACTAGAAACTCCGCAACTAGAAACTCCGCAACTAGAGACTCACCAACTAGAAACTCCACAACTACAAACTCCACAACTACAAACTCCACAAATACAGACTCGGCAACTAGAAATTCCATATCTAGAAACTCCACAACTAAAAACTGCAAAACTAGAGACTTCTCAACTAGAAACTCAACAACTAGAAACTCCACAACTAAAAACTCCACAACTGAAAACTCCACAACTTGAGACTCCGCAACTTGAAACTTCACAACTAGAAACTCCGCTATTAAAAACTCCGCAACTAGAGACTCCACAACTGGAAACTCGACAACTAGAAACTCCCCATCTAGAGACTCCACAACTTGAAACTCCACAACTAGAGACTCTGCAACTAGAAACTCCACAACTAGAGACTCCGCAACTCCACAACTATAAACTCCGCAACTGAAAAATCCACAACTAGAAAATCCACAACTAGAAATTCCATAACTATAGACTCAACAGCTTGAAACTCCACATGTTTAAACTTCACAACTTAAGACTCCACAACTAGAAACTCCACAACTGGAAACTCCCCAACTAGAAACTCCGCAACTAGAAACTCCGCAACAGGAGACTCTACAACTAGAAACTCCACAACTAGAAACTCCAAAACTAGAAACTCCACAACTAGAAACTTCACAACTAGAAACTCCGCAACTAGAGACTCCACAACTGGAAACTCCACAACTTGAAACTCCACAACTAGAAACTCCACAACCAGAAACTCCACAACTAGAAACTCCACAACTAGAAACTCCGCAACTAGAGACTCCCCAAACTAGAAACTCCACAACTAAAAACTCCACAACTAAAAACTCCACAACCACAAACTCTACAAATACAGACTCGGCAACTAGAAATTCCATATCTAGAAACTCCACAACTAGAAACTGCAAAACTAGAGACTTCACAACTAGAAACTCAACAACTAGAAACTCCACAGCTAAAAACTCCACAACTGGAAACTCCACAACTTGAGACTCCGCAACTTGAAATTTCACAACTGGAAACTCCACAACTAGATACTCCACAACTGGAAACTCCACAACTTGAAACTCCACAACTAGACTCCACAACTTGAAACTCCACAACTAGAGACTCCACAACTTGAAACTCCACAACTTTAAACTCCACAACTTGAGACTCCACAACTAGAAACTCCACAACTCAAAACTCCACAACTGGAAACTCCACAATTAGAAACTCCACAACAAGAAACTCCACAACTAGAAACTCCACAACCAAAAACTCCACAACTGGAAACTCCACAACTAGAAACTTCACAACTAGAAACTCCACAACTAGAGACTCCGCAACTAGAAACTCCACAACCAGAGACTCTGCAACTAGAAACTCCGCAACTAGAAACTCCACAGCTAGAAACTACACAACTAGAGACTCCACAACTAGAAACTCCACAACTTGAAACCTCACAACCTTAAGTTACGCAACTAGAAAATCCACAGCTAGAGATTCCGCAACTAGAAACTCCACAACTAGAAATTCCACAACTCAAAACTCCACAACTAGAAACTCCAAAACTCGAAACTCCACAACTCGAAACTCCACAACTGAAAACTCCACAACTAGACACTCCACAACTAAAAACTCTTCAACTAGAAACTCCAAAACTAGAGACTCTACAACTAGAGAATCTACAACTAGAGACTTCAAACTAGAAACTCAACAACCAGAGACTTCAAAATTCGAAACACTACTAGAAACTACACAACTGGAAACTCCACAACTAGACACTCCACAACTAGAAACTCCACAACTAGAGACTCTGCAACTATGGAACTCCGCTACTAGAAACTCTGCAACAAGAAATTCCAGAGCTAGAAACACCACAACTAGACACTCCGCAACTAGAAACTACACAACTTGAGACGCCGCAACTAGAAACTCCACAACTTGAAACTCCACAACTAGAAACTCTACAACTAGAGATTCCGCAACTAGAGACTCCACCACTAGAAACTCCACAACTAGAAACTCCGCAACTAGAGACTCACCAACTAGAAACTCCACAACTAGAAACTCCACAACTACAAACTCCACAAATACAGACTCGGCAACTAGAAATTCCATATCTAGAAACTCCACAACTAAAAACTGCAAAACTAGAGACTTCTCAACTAGAAACTCAACAGCTAGAAACTCCACAACTAAAAACTCCACAACTGAAAACTCCACAACTTGAGACTCCGCAACTTGAAACTTCACAACTAGAAACTCCGCTATTAAAAACTCCGCAACTAGAAACTCCGCAACTAGAAACTCCACAACTTAAAACTCCACAACTAGATACTCCACAACTGAAAACTCTACAACTACATACTTCACAACTGGAAACTCCACAACTAGATACTCCACAACTGGAAACTCCACAACTAGAAACTCCACAACTGGAAACTCCACAACTAGAAACTCCACAACTAGAGACTCCACAACTCGAATCTCCACAACTAGAAACTCCTGTACTAGAAACTCCACAACCAGAGACTCCCCAACTCCACAACTAGAAACTCCACAACATGAAACTCCAACTAGATACTCCACAACTAGAAACTCCACAACTAGAGACTCCACAACTGGGAACTCCACAACTAGAGACTCTGCAACTAGAAACTTCACAACTAGAGACTCCGCAACTCCACAACTAGAAACTCCACAACTAGAAACTTCACAACTAGAGACTCCGCAACTAGAGACTCCACAACTAGAAACTCCACAACTAGAAACTCCACAACCAGAGACTCTGCAATTTCACAACTAGAAACTCCACAACTAGAAACTTCACAACCAGAGACTCCGCAACTAGAGACTCCACAACTAGAAACTCCACAACTAGAAACTCCACAACCAGAGACTCTGCAATTTCACAACTAGAAACTCCGCAACTAGAAACTCCACAACCAGAGACTCTGCAACTAGAAACTCCGAAACTAGAAACTCCGAAGCTAGAAACTACACAACTAGAGACTCCACAACTTGAAACTTCACGACTAGAAACTCCACAACTAGACACTCCACAACTAAAACCTCTTCAACTAAAAACTCCTAAACTAGAAACTCCACAACTAGAGAATCTACAACTAGAGACTTCAAACTAGAAACTCAACAACTAGAAACTCCACAACTAAAAACTCAACAACTAGAAACTCCACAGCATGAGACTCCGCAACTTGAAACTCCACACCTAGAAACTCCGCAACTAGAAACTCCACAACTAGGAACTCTGCAACTAGAAACTCCACAACAGGAGACTCCACAACTGGAAACTCCACAACTAGAGACTCTGCAACTAGAAACTTCACAACTAGAGACTCCGCAACTCCACAACTAGAAACTCCACAACTAGAAACTTCACAACTAGAGACTCCGCAACTAGAGACTCCACAACTAGAAACTCCACAACTAGAAACTCCACAACCAGAGACTCTGCAATTTCACAACTGGAAACTCCACAACTGCAAACTCCACAACCAGATACTCCGCAACTAGAAACTCCGCAACTAGAAACTCCACAACCAGAGACTCTGCAACTAGAAACTCCGAAACTAGAAACTCCGAAGCTAGAAACTACACAACTAGAGACTCCACAACTAGAAACTTCACGACTAGAAACTCCACAACTAGACACTCCACAACTAAAACCTCTTCAACTAAAAACTCCTAAACTAGAAACTCCACAACTAGAGAATCTACAACTAGAGACTTCAAACTAGAAACTCAACAACTAGAAACTCCACAACTAAAAACTCAACAACTAGAAACTCCACAGCATGAGACTCCGCAACTTGAAACTCCACACCTTGAAACTCCGCAACTAGAAACTCCACAACTAGGAACTCTGCAACTAGAAACTCCACAACTAGAAACTCAACAACTCGAAACTCCACAACTAGAAAATCCACAACATGAAACTCCAACTAGATACTCCACAACTAGAAACTCCACAACTAGAGACTCCACAACTGGAAACTCCACAACTAGAGACTCTGCAACTAGAAACTTCACAACTAAAGACTCCGCAACTCCACAACTAGAAACTCCACAACTGAAAAATCCACAACTAGATACTCCAAAACTAGAAAATCCATAACTAGAAACTCCACAACTATAAACTCAACAACTTGAAACTCCACAAGTTTAAACTCCACAACTTAAGACTCCACAACTAGAAACTCCACAACTGGAAACTCCACAACTAGAAACTCCGCAACTAGAAACTCCGCAACTAGAAACTCCGCAACTAGAGACTCACCAACTAGAAACTCCACAACTAGAAACTCCACAACTACAAACTCCACAAATACAGACTCGGCAACTAGAAATTCCATATCTAGAAACTCCACAACTAAAAACTGCAAAACTAGAGACTTCTCAACTAGAAACTCAACAACTAGAAACTCCACAACTAAAAACTCCACAACTGAAAACTCCACAACTTGAGACTCCGCAACTTGAAACTTCACAACTATAAACTCCGCAACTGAAAAATCCACAACTAGAAAATCCACAACTAGAAATTCCATAACTATAGACTCAACAGCTTGAAACTCCACATGTTTAAACTCCACAACTTAAGACTCCACAACTAGAAACTCCGCAACTAGAAACTCCGCAACAGGAGACTCTACAACTAGAAACTCCACAACTAGAAACTCCAAAACTAGAAACTCCACAACTAGAAACTTCACAACTAGAAACTCCGCAACTAGAGACTCCACAACTGGAAACTCCACAACTTGAAACTCCACAACTAGAAACTCCACAACCAGAAACTCCACAACTAGAAACTCCACAACTAGAAACTCTGCAACTAGAGACTCCACAACTAGAAACTCCACAACTAGAAACTCCACAACTACAAACTCCACAAATACAGACTCGGCAACTAGAAATTCCATATCTAGAAACTCCACAACTAGAAACTGCAAAACTAGAGACTTCACAACTAGAAACTCAACAACTAGAAACTCCACAGCTAAAAACTCCACAACTGGAAACTCCACAACTTGAGACTCCGCAACTTGAAATTTCACAACTGGAAACTCCACAACTAGATACTCCACAACTGGAAACTCCACAACTTGAAACTCCACAACTAGACTCCACAACTTGAAACTCCACAACTAGAGACTCTGCAACTTGAAACTCCACAACTAGAGACTCCGCCAGTCTACAACTAGAAACTCCACAACTGGAAACTCCACAACTAGATACTCCTCAACTAGAAACTCCACAACTAGAGACTCCACAACTTGAAACTCCACAACTTTAAACTCCACAACTTGAGACTCCACAACTAGAAACTCCACAACTCAAAACTCCACAACTGGAAACTCCACAATTAGTAACTCCACAACCAGAAACTCCACAACTAGAAACTCCACAACCAAAAACTCCACAACTGGAAACTCCACAACTAGAAACTTCACAACTAGAAACTCCACAACTAGAGACTCCGCAACTAGAAACTCCACAACCAGAGACTCTGCAACTAGAAACTCCGCAACTAGAAACTCCACAGCTAGAAACTACACAACTAGAGACTCCACAACTAGAAACTCCACAACTTGAAACCTCACAACCTTAAGTTACGCAACTAGAAAATCCACAGCTAGAGATTCCGCAACTAGAAACTCCACAACTAGAAATTCCACAACTCAAAACTCCACAACTAGAAACTCCAAAACTCGAAACTCCACAACTCGAAACTCCACAACTGAAAACTCCACAACTAGACACTCCACAACTAAAAACTCTTCAACTAGAAACTCCAAAACTAGAGACTCTACAACTAGAGAATCTACAACTAGAGACTTCAAACTAGAAACTCAACAACCAGAGACTTCAAAATTCGAAACACTACTAGAAACTACACAACTGGAAACTCCACAACTAGACACTCCACAACTAGAAACTCCACAACTAGAGACTCTGCAACTATGGAACTCCGCTACTAGAAACTCTGCAACAAGAAATTCCAGAGCTAGAAACACCACAACTAGACACTCCGCAACTAGAAACTACACAACTTGAGACGCCGCAACTAGAAACTCCACAACTTGAAACTCCACAACTAGAAACTCTACAACTAGAGATTCCGCAACTAGAGACTCCACCACTAGAAACTCCACAACTAGAAACTCCGCAACTAGAGACTCACCAACTAGAAACTCCACAACTAGAAACTCCACAACTACAAACTCCACAAATACAGACTCGGCAACTAGAAATTCCATATCTAGAAACTCCACAACTAAAAACTGCAAAACTAGAGACTTCTCAACTAGAAACTCAACAGCTAGAAACTCCACAACTAAAAACTCCACAACTGAAAACTCCACAACTTGAGACTCCGCAACTTGAAACTTCACAACTAGAAACTCCGCTATTAAAAACTCCGCAACTAGAAACTCTGCAACTAGAAACTCCACAACTTAAAACTCCACAACTAGATACTCCACAACTGAAAACTCTACAACTACATACTTCACAACTGGAAACTCCACAACTAGATACTCCACAACTGGAAACTCCACAACTAGAAACTCCACAACTGGAAACTCCACAACTAGAAACTCCACAACTAGAGACTCCACAACTCGAATCTCCACAACTAGAAACTCCTGTACTAGAAACTCCACAACCAGAGACTCCCCAACTCCACAAGTAGAAACTCCACAACATGAAACTCCAACTAGATACTCCACAACTAGAAACTCCACAACTAGAGACTCCACAACTGGGAACTCCACAACTAGAGACTCTGCAACTAGAAACTTCACAACTAGAGACTCCGCAACTCCACAACTAGAAACTCCACAACTAGAAACTTCACAACTAGAGACTCCGCAACTAGAGACTCCACAACTAGAAACTCCACAACTAGAAACTCCACAACCAGAGACTCTGCAATTTCACAACTAGAAACTCCACAACTAGAAACTTCACAACCAGAGACTCCGCAACTAGAGACTCCACAACTAGAAACTCCACAACTAGAAACTCCACAACCAGAGACTCTGCAATTTCACAACTAGAAACTCCGCAACTAGAAACTCCACAACCAGAGACTCTGCAACTAGAAACTCCGAAACTAGAAACTCCGAAGCTAGAAACTACACAACTAGAGACTCCACAACTTGAAACTTCACGACTAGAAACTCCACAACTAGACACTCCACAACTAAAACCTCTTCAACTAAAAACTCCTAAACTAGAAACTCCACAACTAGAGAATCTACAACTAGAGACTTCAAACTAGAAACTCAACAACTAGAAACTCCACAACTAAAAACTCAACAACTAGAAACTCCACAGCATGAGACTCCGCAACTTGAAACTCCACACCTAGAAACTCCGCAACTAGAAACTCCACAACTAGGAACTCTGCAACTAGAAACTCCACAACAGGAGACTCCACAACTGGAAACTCCACAACTAGAGACTCTGCAACTAGAAACTTCACAACTAGAGACTCCGCAACTCAACAACTAGAAACTCCACAACTAGAAACTTCACAACTAGAGACTCCGCAACTAGAGACTCCACAACTAGAAACTCCACAACTAGAAACTCCACAACCAGAGACTCTGCAATTTCACAACTGGAAACTCCACAACTGCAAACTCCACAACCAGATACTCCGCAACTAGAAACTCCGCAACTAGAAACTCCACAACCAGAGACTCTGCAACTAGAAACTCCGAAACTAGAAACTCCGAAGCTAGAAACTACACAACTAGAGACTCCACAACTAGAAACTTCACGACTAGAAACTCCACAACTAGACACTCCACAACTAAAACCTCTTCAACTAAAAACTCCTAAACTAGAAACTCCACAACTAGAGAATCTACAACTAGAGACTTCAAACTAGAAACTCAACAACTAGAAACTCCACAACTAAAAACTCAACAACTAGAAACTCCACAGCATGAGACTCCGCAACTTGAAACTCCACACCTTGAAACTCCGCAACTAGAAACTCCACAACTAGGAACTCTGCAACTAGAAACTCCACAACTAGAAACTCAACAACTCGAAACTCCACAACTAAAGACTCCGCAACTCCACAACTAGAAACTCCACAACTGAAAAATCCACAACTAGATACTCCAAAACTAGAAAATCCATAACTAGAAACTCCACAACTATAAACTCAACAACTTGAAACTCCACAAGTTTAAACTCCACAACTTAAGACTCCACAACTAGAAACTCCACAACTGGAAACTCCACAACTAGAAACTCCGCAACTAGAAACTCCGCAACTAGAAACTCCGCAACTAGAGACTCACCAACTAGAAACTCCACAACTAGAAACTCCACAACTACAAACTCCACAAATACAGACTCGGCAACTAGAAATTCCATATCTAGAAACTCCACAACTAAAAACTGCAAAACTAGAGACTTCTCAACTAGAAACTCAACAACTAGAAACTCCACAACTAAAAACTCCACAACTGAAAACTCCACAACTTGAGACTCCGCAACTTGAAACTTCACAACTATAAACTCCGCAACTGAAAAATCCACAACTAGAAAATCCACAACTAGAAATTCCATAACTATAGACTCAACAGCTTGAAACTCCACATGTTTAAACTCCACAACTTAAGACTCCACAACTAGAAACTCCGCAACTAGAAACTCCGCAACAGGAGACTCTACAACTAGAAACTCCACAACTAGAAACTCCAAAACTAGAAACTCCACAACTAGAAACTTCACAACTAGAAACTCCGCAACTAGAGACTCCACAACTGGAAACTCCACAACTTGAAACTCCACAACTAGAAACTCCACAACCAGAAACTCCACAACTAGAAACTCCACAACTAGAAACTCTGCAACTAGAGACTCCACAACTAGAAACTCCACAACTAGAAACTCCACAACTACAAACTCCACAAATACAGACTCGGCAACTAGAAATTCCATATCTAGAAACTCCACAACTAGAAACTGCAAAACTAGAGACTTCACAACTAGAAACTCAACAACTAGAAACTCCACAGCTAAAAACTCCACAACTGGAAACTCCACAACTTGAGACTCCGCAACTTGAAATTTCACAACTGGAAACTCCACAACTAGATACTCCACAACTGGAAACTCCACAACTTGAAACTCCACAACTAGACTCCACAACTTGAAACTCCACAACTAGAGACTCTGCAACTTGAAACTCCACAACTAGAGACTCCGCCACTCTACAACTAGAAACTCCACAACTGGAAACTCCACAACTAGATACTCCTCAACTAGAAACTCCACAACTAGAGACTCCACAACTTGAAACTCCACAACTTTAAACTCCACAACTTGAGACTCCACAACTAGAAACTCCACAACTCAAAACTCCACAACTGGAAACTCCACAATTAGTAACTCCACAACCAGAAACTCCACAACTAGAAACTCCACAACTAAAAACTCCACAACTGGAAACTCCACAACTAGAAACTCCACAACTAGAAACTCCACACTAGAGACTCCGCAACTAGAAACTCCACAACCAGAGACTCTGCCACTAGAAACTCCGCAACTAGAAACTCCGCAGCTAGAAACTACACAACTAGAGACTCCACAACTAGAAACTCCACAACTTGAAACCTCACAACCTTAAGTTACGCAACTAGAAAATCCACAGCTAGAGATTCCGCAACTAGAAACTCCACAACTAGAAATTCCACAACTCAAAACTCCACAACTAGAAACTCCAAAACTCGAAACTCCACAACTCGAAACTCCACAACTGAAAACTCCACAACTAGACACTCCACAACTAAAAACTCTTCAACTAGAAACTCCAAAACTAGAGACTCCACAACTAGAGAATCTACAACTAGAGACTTCAAACTAGAAACTCAACAACTAGAAACTTCAAAATTCGAAACACTACTAGAAACTGCACAACTAGAGACTCTGCAACTATGGAACTCCGCTACTAGAAACTCCGCAACAAGAAATTCCAGAGCTAGAAACACCACAACTAGACACTCCGCAACTAGAAACTCCACAACTTGAGACGCCGCAACTAGAAACTCCACAACTTGAAACTCCACAACTAGAAACTCTACAACTAGAGACTCCTCAACTAGAGAATTCGCAACTAGAAACTCCAAAACTAGAGACTCTGCAACTAGAAAGTCCGCAGCTAGAAACTCCACAACTAGAAACTCCACAATTAGAAACTCCACAACTAGAAACTCCACAACTAGAGATTCCGCAACTAGAGACTCCACCACTAGAAACTCCACAACTAGAAACTCCGCAACTAGAGACTCACCAACTAGAAACTCCACAACTAGAAACTCCACAACTACAAACTCCACAAATACAGACTCGGCAACTAGAAATTCCATATCTAGAAACTCCACAACTAAAAACTGGAAAACTAGAGACTTCTCAACTAGAAACTCAACAACTAGAAACTCCACAACTAAAATCTCCACAACTGAAAACTCCACAACTTGAGACTCCACAACTTGAAACTTCACAACTAGAAACTCCGCAACTAGAAACTCCACAACTTAAAACTCCACATATAGATACTCCACAACTGGAAACTCTACAACTACATACTTCACAACTGGAAACTCCACAACTAGATACTCCACAACTGGAAACTCCACAACTAGAAACTCCACAACTAGAGACTCCACAACTCGAATCTCCACAACTAGAAACTCCTGTACTAGAAACTCCACAACCAGAGACTCCCCAACTCCACAACTAGAAACTCCACAACGTGAAACTCCAACTAGATACTCCACAACTAGAAACTCCACAACTAGAGACTCCACAACTGGAAACTCCACAACTAGAGACTCTACAACTAGAAACTTCACAACTAGAGACTCCGCAACTCCACAACTAGAAACTCCACAACTAGAAACTTCACAACTACAGACTCCGCAACTAGAGACTCCACAACTAGAAACTCCACAACTAGAAACTCCACAACCAGAGACTCTGCAATTTCACAACTAGAAACTCCACATTTACAAACTCCACAACCAGATACTCCGCAACTAGAAACTCCGCAACTAGAAACTCCACAACCAGAGACTCTGCAACTAGAAACTCCGAAACTAGAAACTCCGAAGCTAGAAACTACACAACTAGAGACTCCACAACTAGAAACTTCACGACTAGAAACTCCACAACTAGACACTCCACAACTAAAACCTCTTCAACTAAAAGCTCCTAAACTAGAAACTCCACAACTAGAGAATCTACAACTAGAGACTTCAAACCAGAAACTCAACAACTAGAAACTCCACAACTAAAAACTCAACAACTAGAAACTCCACAGCATGAGACTCCGCAACTTGAAACTCCACACCTAGAAACTCCACAACTAGAAACTCCACAACTAGAGACTCCACAACTGGAAACTCCACAACTAGAAACTCAACAACTAGAAACTTCACAACTAAAGACTCCGCAACTCCACAACTATAAACTCCACAACGGAAAAATCCAAAACTAGATACTCCAAAACTAGAAAATCCATAACTAGAAACTCCACAACTAGAAACTCTGCAACTAGAGACTCCACAACTTGAAACTCCACAACTAGAAACTCCACAACTACAAACTCTACAACTAGAAACTTCACAACTAGAGACTCCGCAACTAGAGACTCCACAACTAGAAACTCCACAACTAGAAACTCCACAACCAGAGACTCTCCAATTCCACAACTAGAAACTCCACAACTGCAAACTCCACAACTAGATACTCCGCAACTAGAAACTCCGCAACTAGAAACTCCACAACTGGAAACTCCACAATTAGAAACTCCACAACCAGAAACTCCACAACTAGAAACTCCACAACTAATAACTCCACAACTGGAAACTCCACAACTAGAAACTCCACAACTAGAAACTCCACAACTAGAGACTCCGCAACTAGAAACTCCACAACCAGAGATTCTGCAACTAGAAACTCCGCAACTAGAAACTCCACAACTAGAAACTCAACAACTAGAAACTCCACAACAAGAAACTCCAAAACTAGAAACTCCGCAACTAGAGACTCCACAACTGGAAACTCGACAACTAGAAACTCCCCATCTAGAGACTCCACAACTTGAAACTCCACAACTAGAGACTCTGCAACTCCACAACTATAAACTCCGCAACTGAAAAAATCCACAACTAGATAATCCACAACTAGAAATTCCACAACTATAGACTCAACAGCTTGAAACTCCACATGTTTAAACTCCACAACTTAAGACTCCACAACTAGAAACTCCACAACTAGAAACTCCCCAACTAGAAACTCCGCAACTAGAAACTCCGCAACAGGAGACTCTACAACTAGAAACTCCACAACTAGAAACTCCACAACCAGAAACTCCACAACTAGAAACTCCGCAACTAGAGACTCCACAACTAGAAACTCCACAACTAGAAACTCCACAACTACAAACTCCACAAATACAGACTCGGCAACTAGAAACTCCATATCTAGAAACTCCACAACTAGAAACTGCAAAACTAGAGACTTCACAACTAGAAACTCTACAACTAGAAACTCCACAACTAAAAACTCCACAACTGGAAACTCCACAACTTGAGACTCCGCAACTTGAAATTTCACAACTGGAAACTCCACAACTAGATACTCCACAACTGGAAACTCCACAACTTGAAACTCCACAACTAGACTCCACAACTTGAAACTCCACAACTAGAGACTCTGCAACTAGAAACTCCACAACTAGAGACTCCGCAACTCTACAACTAGAAACTCCACAACTGGAAACTCCACAACTAGATACTCCGCAACTAGAAACTCCACAACTAGAGACTCCACAACTTGAAACTCCACAACTTTAAACTCCACAACTTGAGACTCCACAACTAGAAACTCCACAACTCAAAACTCCACAACTGGAAACTCCACAATTAGAAACTCCACAACCAGAAACTCCACAACTAGAAACTCCACAACTAATAACTCCACAACTGGAATCTCCACAACTAGAAACTCCACAACTAGAAACTCCACAACTAGAGACTCCGCAACTAGAAACTCCACAACCAGAGATTCTGCAACTAGAAACTCCGCAACTAGAAACTCCGCAGCTAGAAACCTCACAACCTTAAGTTACGCAACTAGAAAATCCACAGCTAGAGATTCCGCAACGAGAAACTCCACAACTAGAAACTCCACAACTCAAAACTCCACAACTAGAAACTCCACAACTGGAAACTCCACAACTAGACACTCCACAACTAAAAACTCTTCAACTAGAAACTCCAAAACTAGAGACTCCACAACTAGAGAATCTACAACTAGAGACTTCAAACTAGAAACTCAACAACTAGAAACTTCAAAATTCGAAACTCTACTAGAAACTACACAACTGGAAACTCCACAACTAGACACTCCACAACTAGAAACTCCACAACTAGAGACTCTGCAACTATGGAACTCCGCAACTAGAAACTCCGCAACAAGAAATTCCAGAGCTAGAAACATCACAACTTGACACTCTGCAACTAGAAACTCCACAACTTGAGACGCCGCAACTAGAAACTCCACAACTTGAAACTCCACAACTAGAGACTCTGCAACTAGAAACTCCACAACTAGAGACTCCGCAACTCCACAACTATAACCTCCACAACTGAAAAATTCACAACTAGATACTCCACAACTAGAAAATCCACAACTAGAAACTCCACAACTATAGACTCCACAGCTTGAAACTCCACACGTGTAAACTCCACAAATTAAGACTCCACAACTAGAAACTCCACAACTAGAAACTCCCCAACTAGAAACTCCGCAACTAGAAACTCCGCAACAGGAGACTCTACAACTAGAAACTCCACAACTAGAAACTCCAAAACTAATAACTTCACAACTTGAAACTTCGCAACTAGAGACTCCACAACTGGAAACTCCACAACTTGAAACTCCACAACTAGAAACTCCACAACCAGAAACTCCACAACTAGAAACTCCACAACTAGAAGCTGCAAAACTAGAGACTTCACAACTAGAAACTCAACAACTAGAAACTCCACAACTAAAAACTCCACAACTGGAAACTCCACAACTTCAGACTCCGCAACTTGAAACTTCACAACTGGAAACTCCACAACTAGATACTCCACAACTGGAAACTCCACAACTTGAAACTCCACAACTAGACTCCCCAACTTGAAACTCCACAACTAGAGACTCTGCAACTAGAAACTCCACAACTAGAGACTCCGCAACTCCACAACTAGAAACTCCACAACTGGAAACTCCACAACTAGATACTCCGCAACTAGAAACTCCACAACTAGAGACTTTACAACTTGAAACTCCACAACTTTAAAGTCCACAACTTGAGACTCCACAACTAGAAACTCCACAACTCAAAACTCCACAGCTGGAAACTCCAATATTAGAAACTCCACAACCAGAAACTCCACAACTAGAAACTTCACAACTAGAAACTCCACAACTCGAAACTCCACTACTAGATACTCCACAACTGGAAACTCGACAACTAGAAACTCCACATCTAGAGACTCCACAACTTGAAACTCCACAACTAGAGACTCTGCAACTAGAAACTCCACAACTAGAGTTTCCGCAACTCCACAACTATAAACTCCACAACTGAAAAATCCACAACTAGATACTCCACAACTAGAAAATCCACAACTAGAAACTCCGCAACTATAGACTCCACAGCTTGAAACTCCACACGTTTAAACTCCACAACTTAAGACTCCACAACTAGAAACTCCCCAGCTAGAAACTCCGCAACTAGAAACTCCGCAACAGGAGACTCTACAACTAGAAACTCCACAACTAGAAACTCCAAAACTAGAAACTTCACAACTTGAAACTTCGCAATTAGAGACTCCACAACTGGAAAGTCCACAACTTGATACTCCACAACTAGAAACTCCACAACCAGAAACTCCACAACAAGAAACTCCACAACTAGAAACTGCAAAACTAGAGACTTCACAACTAGAAACTCAACAACTAGAAACTCCACAACTAAAAACCCCACAACTGGAAACTCCACAACTTGAGACTCCGCAACTTGAAACTTCACAACTGGAAACTCCACAACTAGATACTCCACAACTGGAAACTCCACAACTTGAAACTCCACAACTAGACTCCCCAACTTGAAACTCCACAACTAGATACTCTGCAACTAGAAACTCCACAACTAGAGACTCAACAACTTGAAACTCCACAACTTTAAACTCCACAATTTGAGACTCCCCAACTAGAAACTCCACAACTCGAAACTCCACAGCTGGAAACTCCAATATTAGAAACTCCACAACCAGAAACTCCACAACTAGAAACTCCACAACTAAAACTCCACAACTGGAAACTCTACAACTAGAAACTCCACAACTAGAGACTCCTCAACTAGAGAATTCGCAACTAGAAACTCCAAAACTAGAGACTCTGCAACTAGAAACTCCGCAGCTAGAAACTCAACAACTAGAAACTCCACAATTAGAAACTCCACAACTAGAAACTCCACAACTAGAGATTCCGCAACTAGAGACTCCACCACTAGAAACTCCACAACTAGAAACTCCGCAACTAGAGACTCACCAACTAGAAACTCCACAACTAGAAACTCCACAACTACAAACTCCACAAATACAGACTCGGCAACTATAAATTCCATATCTAGAAACTCCACAACTAAAAACAGCAAAACTAGAGACTTCTCAACTATAAACTCAACAACTAGAAACTCCACAACTAAAAACTCTACAACTGAAAACTCCACAACTTGAGACTCCGCAACTTGAAACTTCACAACTAGAAACTCCGCTATTAAAAACTCCGCAACTAGAAACTCTGCAACTAGAAACTCCACAACTTAAAACTCCACAACTAGATACTCCTCAACTGGAAACTCTACAACTAGATACTTCACAACTGGAAACTCCACAACTAGATACTCCACAACTGGAAACTCCACAACTAGAAACTCCAGTACTAGAAACTCCACAACAAGAGACTCCCCAACTCCACAACTAGAAACTCCACAACATGAAACTCCAACTAGATACTCCACAACTAGAGACTCCACAACTGGAAACTCCACAACTAGAGACTCTGCAACTAGAAACTTCACAACTAGAGACTCCGCAACTCCACAACTAGAAACTCCACAACTGAAAAATCGACAACTAGATACTCCACAACTAGAAAATCCACAACTAGAAAGTCCACAACTATAGACTCAACAACTTGAAACTCCACAAGTTTAAACTCCACAACTTAAGACTCCACAACTAGAAACTCCACAACTGGAAACTCCACAACTAGAAACTCCGCAACTAGAAACTCCGCAACAGAAGACTCTAAAACTAGAAACTCCACAACTAGAAACTCCAAGACTAGAAACTCCACAACTAGAAACTCCACAACTAGAAACTTCACAACTAGAAACTCCGCAACTAGAGACTCCACAACTAGAAACTCCACAACTAGAAACTCCACAACCAGAGACTCTGCAATTCCACAACTACAAACTCCACAACTGCAAACTCCACAACCAGATACTCCGCAACTAGAAACTCCGCAACTAGAAACTCCACAACGAGAGACTCTGCAACTAGAAACTCCGCAACTAGAAACTCCGCAGCTAGAAACTACACAACTAGAGACTCCACAACTAGAAACTTCACGACTAGAAACTCCACAACTAGACACTCCACAACTAAAAACTCCTCAACTAGAAACTCCTAAACTAGAGACTCCACAACTAGAGAATCTACAACTAGAGACTTCAAACTAGAAACTCAACAACTAGAAACTCCACAACTAAAAACTCAACAACTAGAAACTCCACAGCATGAGACTCCGCAACTTGAAACTCCACACCTAGAAACTCCGCAACTAGAAACTCCACAACTAGGAACTCCGCAACTAGAAACTCCACAACTAGAAACTCAACAACTAGAAACTCCACAACAAGAAACTCCAAAACTAGAAACTCCGCAACTAGAGACTCCACAACTGGAAACTCGACAACTAGAAACTCCCCATCTAGAGACTCCACAACTTGAAACTCCACAACTAGAGACTCTGCAACTCCACAACTATAAACTCCGCAACTGAAAAAATCCACAACTAGAAAATCCACAACTAGAAATTCCACAACTATAGACTCAACAGCTTGAAACTCCACATGTTTAAACTCCACAACTTAAGACTCCACAACTAGAAACTCCACAACTAGAAACTCCCCAACTAGAAACTCCGCAACTAGAAACTCCGCAACAGGAGACTCTACAACTAGAAACTCCACAACTAGAAACTCCACAACCAGAAACTCCACAACTAGAAACTCCACAACTAGAAACTCCGCAACTAGAGACTCCACAACTAGAAACTCCACAACTAGAAACTCCACAACTACAAACTCCACAAATACAGACTCGGCCACTAGAAACTCCATATCTAGAAACTCCACAACTAGAAACTGCAAAACTAGAGACTTCACAACTAGAAACTCAACAACTAGAAACTCCACCACTAAAAACTCCACAACTGGAAACTCCACAACTTGAGACTCCGCAACTTGAAATTTCACAACTGGAAACTCCACAACTAGATACTCCACAACTGGAAACTCCACAACTTGAAACTCCACAACTAGACTCCACAACTTGAAACTCCACAACTAGAGACTCTGCAACTAGAAACTCCACAACTAGAGACTCCGCAACTCTACAACTAGAAACTCCACAACTGGAAACTCCACAACTAGATACTCCGCAACTAGAAACTCCACAACTAGAGACTCCACAACTTGAAACTCCACAACTTTAAACTCCACAACTTGAGACTCCACAACTAGAAACTCCACAACTCAAAACTCCACAACTGGAAACTCCACAATTAGAAACTCCACAACCAGAAACTCCACAACTAGAAACTCCACAACTAATAACTCCACAACTGGAATCTCCACAACTAGAAACTCCACAACTAGAAACTCCACAACTAGAGACTCCGCAACTAGAAACTCCACAACCAGAGATTCTGCAACTAGAAACTCCGCAACTAGAAACTCCGCAGCTAGAAACTACACAACTAGAGACTCCACAACTAGAAACTCCACAACTAGAAACTCCACAACTTGAAACCTCACAACCTTAAGTTACGCAACTAGAAAATCCACAGCTAGAGATTCCGCAACTAGAAACTCCACAACTAGAAACTCCACAACTCAAAACTCCACAACTAGAAACTCCACAACTGGAAACTCCACAACTAGACACTCCACAACTAAAAACTCTTCAACTAGAAACTCCAAAACTAGAGACTCCACAACTAGAGAATCTACAACTAGAGACTTCAAACTAGAAACTCAACAACTAGAAACTTCAAAATTCGAAACTCTACTAGAAACTACACAACTGGAAACTCCACAACTAGACACTCCACAACTAGAAACTCCACAACTAGAGACTCTGCAACTATGGAACTCCGCAACTAGAAACTCCGCAACAAGAAATTCCAGAGCTAGAAACATCACAACTAGACACTCTGCAACTAGAAACTCCACAACTTGAGACGCCGCAACTAGAAACTCCACAACTTGAAACTCCACAACTAGAGACTCTGCAACTAGAAACTCCACAACTAGAGACTCCGCAACTCCACAACTATAACCTCCACAACTGAAAAATTCACAACTAGATACTCCACAACTAGAAAATCCACAACTAGAAACTCCACAACTATAGACTCCACAGCTTGAAACTCCACACGTTTAAACTCCACAACTTAAGACTCCACAACTAGAAACTCCACAACTAGAAACTCCCCAACTAGAAACTCCGCAACTAGAAACTCCGCAACAGGAGACTCTACAACTAGAAACTCCACAACTAGAAACTCCAAAACTAATAACTTCACAACTTGAAACTTCGCAACTAGAGACTCCACAACTGGAAACTCCACAACTTGAAACTCCACAACTAGAAACTCCACAACCAGAAACTCCACAACTAGAAACTCCACAACTAGAAGCTGCAAAACTAGAGACTTCACAACTAGAAACTCAACAACTAGAAACTCCACAACTAAAAACTCCACAACTGGAAACTCCACAACTTGAGACTCCGCAACTTGAAACTTCACAACTGGAAACTCCACAACTAGATACTCCACAACTGGAAACTCCACAACTTGAAACTCCACAACTAGACTCCCCAACTTGAAACTCCACAACTAGAGACTCTGCAACTAGAAACTCCACAACTAGAGACTCCGCAACTCCACAACTAGAAACTCCACAACTGGAAACTCCACAACTAGATACTCCGCAACTAGAAACTCCACAACTAGAGACTTTACAACTTGAAACTCCACAACTTTAAACTCCACAACTTGAGACTCCACAACTAGAAACTCCACAACTCAAAACTCCACAGCTGGAAACTCCAATATTAGAAACTCCACAACCAGAAACTCCACAACTAGAAACTCCACAACTAAAAACTCCACAACTGGAAACTCTACAACTAGAAACTCCACAACTAGAAACTCCACAACTAGAGACTCCGCAACTAGAAACTCCACAACCAGAGACTCTGCAACTAGAAACTCTGCAACTAGAAACTCCGCAGCTAGAAACTCCACAACTAGAGACTCCACAACTAGAAACTCCACAACTAGAAACTCCACAACTTGAAACCTCACAACCTTAAGTTACGCAACTAGAAAATCCACAGCTAGAGATTCCGCAACTAGAAACTTCACAACTAGAAACTCCACAACTCAAAACTCCACAACTAGAAACTCCAAAACTCGAAACTCCACAACTCGAAACTCCACAACTGGAAACTCCACAACTAGACCCTCCACAACTAAAAACTCTTCAACTAAAAACTCCAAAACTAGAGACTCCACAACTAGAGAATCTACAACTAGAGACTTCAAACTAGAAACTCAACAACTAGAAACTTCAAAATTCGAAACACTACTAGAAACTACACAACTGGAAACTCCACAACTAGACACTCCACAACTAGAAACTCCACAACTAGAGACTCTGCAACTATGGAACTCCGCAACTAGAAACTTCGCAACAAGAAATTCCAGAGCTAGAAACACCACAACTAGACACTCCGCAACTAGAAACTCCACAACTTGAGACGCCGCAACTAGAAACTCCACAACTTGAAACTCCTCAACTAGAAACTCTACAACTAGAGACTCCTCAACTAGAGAATTCGCAACTAGAAACTCCAAAACTAGAGACTCTGCAACTAGAAACTCCGCAGCTAGAAACTCCACAACTAGAAACTCCACAATTAGAAACTCCACAACTAGAAACTCCACAACTAGAGGTTCCGCATCTAGAGACTCCACCACTAGAAACTCCACAACTAGAAACTCCACAACCAGAAACTGCACAACTAGAAACTCCACAACTAGAAACTCCGCAACTAGAGACTCACCAACTAGAAACTCAACAACTAGAAACTCCACAACTACAAACTCAGCAAATACAGACTCGGCAACTAGAAATTCCATATCTAGAAACTCCACAACTAAAAACTGCAAAACTAGAGACTTCTCAACTAGAAACTCAACAACTAGAAACTCCACAACTAAAAACTCCACAACTGAAAACTCCACAACTTGAGACTCCGCAACTTGAAACTTCACAACTAGAAACTCCGCTATTAAAAACTCCGCAACTAGAAACTCCGCAACTAGAAACTCCACAACTTAAAACTCCACAACTAGATACTCCACAACTGGAAACTCTACAACTAGATACTTCACAACTGGAAACTCCACAACTAGATACTCCACAACTGGAAACTCCACAACTAGAAACTCCACAACTAGAGATTCCACAACTAGAGACTCCGCAACTTCACAACTAGAAACTCCACAACTGAAAAATCCACAACTAGATACTCCACAACTAGAAAATCCACAACTAGCAACTCCACAACTATAGACTCAACAACTTGAAACTCCACAAGTTTAAACTCCACAACTTAAGACTCCACAACTAGAAACTCCACAACTGGAAACTCCACAACTATAAACTCCGCAACTAGAAACTCCGCAACAGAAGACTCTACAACTAGAAACTCCACAACTAGGAACTCCAAAACTAGAAACTCCACAATTAGAAACTCCACAACTAGAAACTTCACAACTAGAGACTCCGCAACTAGAGACTCCACAACTAGAAACTCCACAACTAGAAACTCCACAACCAGAGACTCTGCAATTCCACAACTAGAAACTCCGCAACTGCAAACTCCACAACCAGATACTCCGCAACTAGAAACGCCGCAACTAGAAACTCCACAACCAGAGACTCTGCAACTAGAAACTCCGCAACTAGAAACTCCGCAGCTAGAAACTACACAACTAGAGACGGCGCAACTTGAAACTTCACGACTAGAAACTCCACAACTAGACACCCCACTACTAAAAACTCTTCAACTAGAAACTCCTAAACTAGAGACTCCACAACTAGAGAATCTACAACTAGAGACTTCAAACTAGAAACTCAACAACTAGAAACTCCACAGCATGAGACTCCGCAACTTGAAACTCCACACCTAGAAACTCCGCAACTAGAAACTCCACAACTAGGAACTCCGCAACTAGAAACTCCACAACTAGAAACTCAACAACTCGAAACTCCACAACTAGGAACTCCACAACTAGAAACTCCGCAACTAGAGACTCCACAACTGGAAACTCGACAACTAGAAACTCCCCATGTAGAGACTCCACAACTTGAAACTCCACAACTAGAGACTCTGCAACTAGAAACTCCACAACTAGAGACTCCGCAACTCCAGAACTATAAACTCCGCAACTGAAAAATTCACAACTAGAAAATCCACAACTAGAAATTCCACAACTATAGACTCAACAGCTTGAAACTCAAGATGTTTAAACTCCACAACTTAAGACTCCACAACTAGAAACTCCACAACTAGAAACTCCCCAACTAGAAACTCCGCAACTAGAAACTCCGCAACAGGAGACTCTACAACTAGAAACTCCACAACTAGAAACTCCAAAACTAGAAACTCCACAACTAGAAACTTCACAACTAGAAACTCCGCAACTAGAGACTCCACAACTGGAAACTCCACAACTTGAAACTCCACAACTAGAAACTCCACAACCAGAAACTCCACAACTAGAAACTCCAAAACTAGAAACTCCACAACTAGAAACTCCGCAACTAGAAACTCCACAACCAGAGACTCTGCAACTAGAAACTCCGCAACTAGAACCTCCGCAGCTAGAAACTACACGACTAGAGACTCCACAACTAGAAACTCCACAACTAGAAACTCCACAACTAGAAACTCCACAACTTAAACCTCACAACTTGAGACTCCGCAACTTGAAATTTCACAACTGGAAACTCCACAACTAGATACTCCACAACTGGAAACTCCACAACTTGAAACTCCACAACTAGACTCCACAACTTGAAACTCCACAACTAGAGACTCTGCAACTAGAAACTCCACAACTAGAGACTCCGCAACTCTACAACTAGAAACTCCACAACTGGAAACTCCACAACTAGATACTCCGCAACTAGAAACTCCACAACTAGAGACTCCACAACTTCAAACTCCACAACTTTAAACTCCACAACTTGAGACTCCACAACTAGAAACTCCACAACTCAAAACTCCACAACTGGAAACTCCACAATTAGAAATTCCACAACCAGAAACTCCACAACTAGAAACTACACAACTAAAAACTCCACAACTGGAAACTCCACAACTAGAAACTCCACAACTAGAGACTCCGCAACTAGAAACTCCACAACCAGAGACTCTGCAACTAGAAACTCCGCAACTAGAAACTCCGCTGCTAGAAACTACACAACTAGAGACTCCACAACTAGAAACTCCACAACTAGAAACTCCACAACTTGAAACCTCACAACCTTAAGTTACGCAACTAGAAAATCCACAGCTAGAGATTCCGCAACTAGAAACTCCACAACTAGAAACTCCACAACTCAAAACTCCACAACTAGAAACTCCAAAACTCGAAACTCCACAACTCGAAACTCCACAACTGGAAACTCCACAACTAGACACTCCACAACTAAAAACTCTTCAACTAGAAACTCCAAAACTAGAGACTCCACAACCAGAGAATCTACAACTAGAGACTTCAAACTAGAAACTCAACAACTAGAAACCTTAAAATTCGAAACTCTACTAGAAACTACACAACTGGAAACTCCACAACTAGACACTCCACAACTAGAAACTCCACAACTAGAGACTCTGCAACTATGGATCTCCGCAAATAGAAACTCCGCAACAAGAAATTCCAGAGCTAGAAACATCACAACTAGACACTCCGCAACTAGAAACTCCACAACTTGAGACGCCGCAACTAGAAACTCCACAACTTGAAACTCCACAACTAGAGACTCTGCAACTAGAAACTCCACAACTAGAGACTCCGCAACTAGAAACTCCACAACTAGAAACTCCACAACCAGAGACTCTGCAATTCCACAACTACAAACTCCACAACTGCAAACTCCACAACCAGATACTCCGCAACTAGAAACTCCGCAACTAGAAACTCCACAACGAGAGACTCTGCAACTAGAAACTCCGCAACTAGAAACTCCGCAGCTAGAAACTACACAACTAGAGACTCCACAACTAAAAACTCCTCAACTAGAAACTCCTAAACTAGAGACTCCACAACTAGAGAATCTACAACTAGAGACTTCAAACTAGAAACTCAACTAGAAACTCCACAACTAAAAACTCAACAACTAGAAACTCCACAGCATGAGACTCCGCCACTTGAAACTCCACACCTAGAAACTCCGCAACTAGAAACTCCACAACTAGGAACTCCGCAACTAGAAACTCCACAACTAGAAACTCAACAACTCGAAACTCCACAACAAGAAACTCTTCAACTAGAAACTCCGCAACTAGAGACTCCACAACTGGAAACTCGACAACTAGAAACTCCCCATCTAGAGACTCCACAACTTGAAACTCCACAACTAGAGACTCTGCAACTCCACAACTAGAAACTCCGCAACTGAAAAATCCACAACTAGAAAATCCACAACTAGAAATTCCACAACTATAGACTCAACAGCTTGAAACTCCACATGTTTAAACTCCACAACTTAAGACTCCACAACTAGAAACTCCACAACTAGAAACTCCCCAACTAGAAACTCCGCAACTAGAAACTCCGCAACAGGAGACTCTACAACTAGAAACTCCACAACTAGAAACTCCACAACCAGAAACTCCACAACTAGAAACTCCACAACTAGAAACTCCGCAACTAGAGACTCCACAACTAGAAACTCCACAACTAGAAACTCCACAACTACAAACTCCACAAATACAGACTCGGCAACTAGAAGTTCCATATCTAGAAACTCCACAACTAGAAACCGCAAAACTAGAGACTTCACAACTAGAAACTCAACAACTAGAAACTCCACAACTAAAAACTCCACAACTGGAAACTCCACAACTTGAGACTCCGCAACTTGAAATTTCACAACTGGAAACTCCACAACTAGATACTCCACAACTGGAAACTCCACAACTTGAAACTCCACAACTAGACTCCACAACTTGAAACTCCACAACTAGAGACTCTGCAAATAGAAACTCCACAACTAGAGACTCCGCAACTCTACAACTAGAAACTCCACAACTGGAAACTCCACAACAAGATACTCCGCAACTAGAAACTCCACAACTAGAGACTCCACAACTTGAAACTCCACAACTTTAAACTCCACAACTTGAGACTCCACAACTAGAAACTCCACAACTCAAAACTCCACAACTGGAAACTCCACAATTAGAAACTCCACAACCAGAAACTCCACAACTAGAAACTCCACAACTAATAACTCCACAACTGGAAACTCCACAACTAGAAACTCCACAACTAGAAACTCCACAACTAGAGACTCCGCAACTAGAAACTCCACAACCAGAGATTCTGCAACTAGAAACTCCGCAACTAGAAACTCCGCAGCTAGAAACTACACAACTAGAGACTCCACAACTAGAAACTCCACAACTAGAAACTCCACAACTTGAAACCTCACAACCTTAAGTTACGCAACTAGAAAATCCACAGCTAGAGATTCCGCAACTAGAAACTCCACAACTAGAAACTCCACAACTCAAAACTCCACAACTAGAAACTCCAAAACTCGAAACTCCACAACTCGAAACTCCACAACTGGAAACTGCACAACTAGACACTCCACAACTAAAAACTCTTCAACTAGAAACTCCAAAACTAGAGACTCCACAACTAGAGAATCTACAACTAGAGACTTCAAACTAGAAACTACACAACTGGAAACTCCACAACTAGACACTCCACAACTAGAAACTCCACAACTAGAGACTCTCCAACTATGGAACTCCGCAACTAGAAACTCCGCAACAAGAAATTCCAGAGCTAGAAACATCACAACTAGACACTCTGCAACTAGAAACTCCACAACTTGAGACGCCGCAACTAGAAACTCCACAACTTGAAACTCCACAACTAGAGACTCTGCAACTAGAAACTCCACAACTAGAGACTCCGCAACTCCACAACTATAACCTCCACAACTGAAAAATTCACCACTAGATACTCCACAACTAGAAAATCCACAACTAGAAACTCCACAACTATAGACTCCACAGCTTGAAACTCCACACGTTTAAACTCCACAACTTAAGACTCCACAACTAGAAACTCCACAACTAGAAACTCCCCAACTAGAAACTCCGCAACTAGAAACTCCGCAACAGGAGACTCTACAACTAGAAACTCCACAACTAGAAACTCCAAAACTAATAACTTCACAACTTGAAACTTCGCAACTAGAGACCCCACAACTGGAAACTCCACAACTTGAAACTCCACAACTAGAAACTCCACAACCAGAAACTCCACAACTAGAAATTCCACAACTAGAAGCTGCAAAACTAGAGACTTCACAACTAGAAACTCAACAACTAGAAACTCCACAACTAAAAACTCCACAACTGGAAACTCCACAACTTGAGACTCCGCAACTGGAAACTCCACAACTTGAAACTCCACAACTAGACTCCCCAACTTGAAACTCCACAACTAGAGACTCTGCAACTAGAAACTCCACAACTAGAGACTCCGCAACTCCACAACTAGAAACTCCACAACTGGAAACTCCACAACTAGATACTCCGCAACTAGAAACTCCACAACTAGAGACTTTACAACTTGAAACTCCACAACTTTAAACTCCACAACTTGAGACTCCACAACTAGAAACTCCACAACTCAAAACTCCACAGCTGGAAACTCCAATATTAGAAACTCCACAACCAGAAACTCTACAACTAGAAACTCCACAACTAAAAACTCCACAACTGGAAACTCTACAACTAGAAACTCCACAACTAGAAACTCCACAACTAGAGACTCCGCAACTAGAAACTCCACAACCAGAGACTCTGCAACTGGAAACTCTGCAACTAGAAACTTCGCTGCTAGAAACTCCACAACTAGAGACTCCACAACTAGAAACTTCACAACTAGAAACTCCACAACTAGAAACTGCAAAACTAGAAACTCCACAACTAGAAACTCCACAACTAGAAACTCCACAACTAGAGACTCCGCAACTAGAAACTCCACAACCAGAGACTCTGCAACTAGAAACTCCGCAACTAGAAACTCCGCAGCTAGAAACTACACAACTAGAGACTCCACAACTAGAAACTCCACAACTAGAAACTCCACAACTAGAAACTCCACAACTTGAGACTCTGCAACTTGAAATTTCACAACTGGAAACTCCACAACTAGATAGTCCACAACTGGAAACTCCACAACTTGAAACTCCACAACTAGACTCCACAACTTGAAACTCCACAACTAGAGACTCTGCAACTAGAAACTCCACAACTAGAGACTCCGCAACTCTACAACTAGAAACTCCACAACTGGAAACTCCACAACTAGATACTCCGCAACTAGAAACTTCACAACTAGAGACTCCACAACTTGAAACTCCACAACTTTAAACTCCACAACTTGAGACTCCACAACTAGAAACTCCACAACTCAAAACTCCACAACCAGAAACTCCACAACTAGAAACTCCACAACTAAAAACTCCACAACTGGAAACTCCACAACTAGAAACTCCACAACTAGAAACTCCACAACTAGAGACTCCGCAACTAGAAACTCCACAACCAGAGACTCTGCAACTAGAAACTCCGCAACTAGAAACTCCGCAGCTAGAAACTACACAACTAGAGACTCCACAACTAGAAACTCCACAACTAGAAACTCCACAACTTGAAACCTCACAACCTTAAGTTACGCAACTAGAAAATCCACAGCTAGAGATTCCGCAACTAGAAACTCTACAACTAGAAACTCCACAACTCAAAACTCCACAACTAGAAACTCCAAAACTCGAAACTGCACAACTCGAAACTCCACAAATGGAAACTCCACAACTAGACACTCCACAACTAAAAACTCTTCAACTAGAAACTCCAAAACTAGAGACTCCACAACTAGAGAATCTACAACTAGAGACTTCAAACTAGAAACTCAACAACTAGAAACTTCAAAATTCGAAACTCTACTAGAAACTACACAACTGGAAACTCCACAACTAGACACTCCACAACAAGAAACTCCACGACTAGAGACTCTGCAACTATGGAACTCCGCAACTAGAAACTCCGCAACAAGAAATTCCAGAGCTAGAAATATCACATCTAGACACTCCGCAACTAGAAACTCCACAACTTGAGACGCCGCAACTAGAAACTCCACAACTTGAAACTTCACAACGAGAAACTCCACAACTAGAAACTCTACAACTAGAGACTCCTCAACTAGAGAATTCGCAACTAGAAACTCTAAAACTAGAGACTCTGCTACTAGAAACTCCGCAGCTAGAAACTCCACAACTACAAACTCCACAATTAGAAACTCCACAACTAGAAACTCCACAACTACAAACTCCACAAATACAGACTCGGCAACTAGAAATTCCATATCTAGAAACTCCACAACTAAAAACTGCAAAACTAGAGACTTCTCAACTAGAAACTCCACAACTAAAAACTCCACAACTGAAAACTCCACAACTTGAGACTCCGCAACTTGAAACTTCACAACTAGAAACTCCGCTATTAAAAACTCCGCAACTAGAAACTCCGCAACTACAAACTCCACAACTTGAAACTCCACAACTAGATACTCCACAACTGGAAACTTTACAACTAGATACTTCACAACTGGAAACTCCACAACTAGATTCTCCACAACTGGAAACTCCACAACTTGAATCTCAACAACTAGAGACTCCACAACTGGAATCTCAACAACTGGAAACTCCAGTACTAGAAACTCCACAACCAGAGACTCCCCAACTCCACAACTAGAAACTCCACAACATGAAACTCCAACTAGATACTCCACAACTAGAAACTCCACAACTGGAGACTCCACAAGTGGAAACTCCACAACTAGAGACTCTGCAACTAGAAACTTCACAACTAGAGACTCCGCAACTCCACAACTAGAAACTCCACAACTGAAAAATCCACAACTAGATACTCCACAACTAGAAAATCCACAACTAGAAACTCCACAACTATAGACTCAACAACTTGAAACTCCACAAGTTTAAACTCCACAACTTAAGACTCCACATCTAGAAACTCCACAACTGGAAACTCCACAACTAGAAACTCCACAACTAGAAACTCCACAACTAGAAACTCCACAACTTGAGACTCCGCAACTTGAAATTTCACAACTGGAAACTCCACAACTAGATACTCCACAACTGGAAACTCCACAACTTGAAACTCCACAACTAGACTCCACAACTTGAAACTCCACAACTAGAGACTCTGCAACTAGAAACTCCACAACTAGAGACTCCGCAACTCTACAACTAGAAACTCCACAACTGGAAACTCCACAACTAGATACTCCGCAACTAGAAACTTCACAACTAGAGACTCCACAACTTGAAACTCCACAACTTTAAACTCCACAACTTGAGACTCCACAACTAGAAACTCCACAACTCCAAACTCCAACTCTGGAAACTCCACAATTAGAAACTCCACAACTAGAAACTCCAAAACTCGAAACTCCACGACTCGAAACTCCACAACTGGAAACTCCACAACTAAAAACTCTTCAACTAGAAACTCCAAAACTAGAGACTCCACAACTAGAGAATCTACAACTAGAGACTTCAAACTAGAAACTCAACAACTAGAAACTTCAAAATTCGAAACTCTACTAGAAACTACACAACTGGAAACTCCACAACTAGACACTCCACAACTAGAAACTCCACAACTAGAGACTCTGCAACTATGGATCTCCGCAAATAGAAACTCCGCAACAAGAAATTCCAGAGCTAGAAACATCACAACTAGACACTCCGCAACTAGAAACTCCACAACTTGAGACGCCGCAACTAGAAACTCCACAACTTGAAACTCCACAACTAGAGACTCTGCAACTAGAAACTCCACAACTAGAGACTCCGCAACTAGAAACTCCACAACTAGAAACTCCACAACCAGAGACTCTGCAATTCCACAACTACAAACTCCACAACTGCAAACTCCACAACCAGATACTCCGCAACTAGAAACTCCGCAACTAGAAACTCCACAACGAGAGACTCTGCAACTAGAAACTCCGCAACTAGAAACTCCGCAGCTAGAAACTACACAACTAGAGACTCCACAACTAAAAACTCCTCAACTAGAAACTCCTAAACTAGAGACTCCACAACTAGAGAATCTACAACTAGAGACTTCAAACTAGAAACTCAACTAGAAACTCCACAACTAAAAACTCAACAACTAGAAACTCCACAGCATGAGACTCCGCCACTTGAAACTCCACACCTAGAAACTCCGCAACTAGAAACTCCACAACTAGGAACTCCGCAACTAGAAACTCCACAACTAGAAACTCAACAACTCGAAACTCCACAACAAGAAACTCTTCAACTAGAAACTCCTCAACTAGAGACTCCACAACTGGAAACTCGACAACTAGAAACTCCCCATCTAGAGACTCCACAACTTGAAACTCCACAACTAGAGACTCTGCAACTCCACAACTATAAACTCCGCAACTGAAAAATCCACAACTAGAAAATCCACAACTAGAAATTCCACAACTATAGACTCAACAGCTTGAAACTCCACATGTTTAAACTCCACAACTTAAGACTCCACAACTAGAAACTCCACAACTAGAAACTCCCCAACTAGAAACTCCGCAACTAGAAACTCCGCAACAGGAGACTCTACAACTAGAAACTCCACAACTAGAAACTCCACAACCAGAAACTCCACAACTAGAAACTCCACAACTAGAAACTCCGCAACTAGAGACTCCACAACTAGAAACTCCACAACTAGAAACTCCACAACTACAAACTCCACAAATACAGATTCGGCAACTAGAAATTCCATATCTAGAAACTCCACAACTAGAAACCGCAAAACTAGGGACTTCACAACTAGAAACTCAACAACTAGAAACTCCACAACTAAAAACTCCACACGTTTAAACTCCACAACTTAAGACTCCACAACTAGAAACTCCACAACTAGAAACTCCCCAACTAGAAACTCCGCAACTAGAAACTCCGCAACAGGAGACTCTACAACTAGAAACTCCACAACTAGAAACTCCAAAACTAATAACTTCACAACTTGAAACTTCGCAACTAGAGACTCCACAACTGGAAACTCCACAACTTGAAACTCCACAACTAGAAACTCCACAACCAGAAACTCCACAACTAGAAACTCCACAACTAGAAGCTGCAAAACTAGAGACTTCACAATTAGAAACTCAACAACTAGAAACTCCACAACTAAAAACTCCACAACTGGAAACTCCACAACTTGAGACTCCGCAACTTGAAACTTCACAACTGGAAACTCCACAACTAGATACTCCACAACTGAAAACTCCACAACTTGAAACTCCACAACTAGACTCCCCAACTTGAAACTCCACAACTAGAGACTCTGCAACTAGAAACTCCACAACTAGAGACTCCGCAACTCCACAACTAGAAACTCCACAACTGGAAACTCCACAACTGGAAACTCCACAACTAGATACTCCGCAACTAGAAACTCCACAACTAGAGACTTTACAACTTGAAACTCCACAACTTTAAACTCCACAACTAGAAACTCCACAACTCAAAACTCCACAGCTGGAAACTCCAATATTAGAAACTCCACAACCAGAAACTCCACAACTAGAAACTCCACAACTAAAAACTCCACAACTGGAAACTCTACAACTAGAAACTCCACAACTAGAAACTCCACAACTAGAGACTCCGCAACTAGAAACTCCACAACCAGAGACTCTGCAACTAGAAACTCCGCAGCTAGAAACTCCACAACTAGAGACTCCACAACTAGAAACTCCACAACTAGAAACTCCACAACTTGAAACCTCACAACCTTAAGTTACGCAACTAGAAAATCCACAGCTAGAGATTCCGCAACTAGAAACTTCACAACTAGAAACTCCACAACTCAAAACTCCACAACTAGAAACTCCAAAACTGGAAACTCCACAACTCGAAACTCCACAACTGGAAACTCCACAACTAGACCCTCCACAACTAAAAACTCTTCAACTAAAAACTCCAAAACTAGAGACTCCACAACTAGAGAATCTACAACTAGAGACTTCAAACTAGAAACTCAACAACTAGAAACTTCAAAATTCGAAACACTACTAGAAACTACACAACTGGAAACTCCACAACTAGACACTCCACAACTAGAAACTCCACAACTAGAGACTCTGCAACTATGGAACTCCGCAACTAGAAACTTCGCAACAAGAAATTCCAGAGCTAGAAACACCACAACTAGACACTCCGCAACTAGAAACTCCACAACTTGAGACGCCGCAACTAGAAACTCCACAACTTGAAACTCCTCAACTAGAAACTCTACAACTAGAGACTCCTCAACTAGAGAATTCGCAACTAGAAACTCCAAAACTAGAGACTCTGCAACTAGAAACTCCGCAGCTAGAAACTCCACAACTAGAAACTCCACAATTAGAAACTCCACAACTAGAAACTCCACAACTAGAGATTCCGCATCTAGAGACTCCACCACTAGAAACTCCACAACTAGAAACTCCACAACCAGAAACTCCACAACTAGAAACTCCACAACTAGAAACTCCGCAACTAGAGACTCACCAACTAGAAACTCCACAACTAGAAACTCCACAACTACAAACTCAGCAAATACAGACTCGGCAACTAGAAATACCATATCTAGAAACTCCACAACTAAAAACTGCAAAACTAGAGACTTCTCAACTAGAAACTCAACAACTAGAAACTCCACAACTAAAAACTCCACAACTGAAAACTCCACAACTTGAGACTCCGCAACTTGAAACTTCACAACTAGAAACTCCGCTATTAAAAACTCCGCAACTAGAAACTCCGCAACCAGAAACTCCACAACTTAAAACTCCACAACTAGATACTCCACAACTGGAAACTCTACAACTAGATACTTCACAACTGGAAACTCCACAACTAGATACTCCACAACTGGAAACTCCACAACTAGAAACTCCACAACTAGAGATTCCACAACTAGAGACTCCGCAACTTCACAACTAGAAACTCCAAAACTGAAAAATCCACAACTAGATACTCCACAACTAGAAAATCCACAACTAGCAACTCCACAACTATAGACTCAACAACTTGAAACTCCACAAGTTTAAACTCCACAACTTAAGACTCCACAACTAGAAACTCCACAACTGGAAACTCCACAACTATAAACTCCGCAACTAGAAACTCCGCAACAGAAGACTCTACAACTAGAAACTCCACAACTAGAAACTCCAAAACTAGAAACTCCACAACTAGAAACTCCACAACTAGAAACTTCACAACTAGAGACTCCGCAACTAGAGACTCCACAACTAGAAACTCCACAACTAGAAACTCCACAACCAGAGACTCTGCAATTCCACAACTAGAAACTCCGCAACTGCAAACTCCACAACCAGATACTCCGCAACTAGAAACTCCGCAACTAGAAACTCCACAACCAGAGACTCTGCAACTAGAAACTCCGCAACTAGAAACTCCGCAGCTAGAAACTACACAACTAGAGACTGCGCAACTTGAAACTTCACGACTAGAAACTCCACAACTAGACACCCCACTACTAAAAACTCTTCAACTAGAAACTCCTAAACTAGAGACTCCACAACTAGAGAATCTACAACTAGAGACTTCAAACTAGAAACTCAACAACTAGAAACTCCACAGCATGAGACTCCGCAACTTGAAACTCCACACCTAGAAACTCCGCAACTAGAAACTCCACAACAGGAGACTCTACAACTAGAAACTCCACAACTAGAAACTCCAAAACTAGAAACTCCACAACTAGAAACTTCACAACTAGAAACTCCGCAACTAGAGACTCCACAACTGGAAACTCCACAACTTGAAACTCCACAACTAGACTCCACAACTTGAAACTCCACAACTAGAGACTCTGCAACTAGAAACTCCACAACTAGAGACTCCGCAACTCTACAACTAGAAACTCCACAACTGGAAACTCCACAACAAGATACTCCGCAACCAGAAACTCCACAACTTGAGACTCCACAACTTGAAACTCCACAACTTTAAACTCCACAACTTGAGACTCCACAACTAGAAACTCCACAACTCAAAACTCCACAACTGGAAACTCCACAATTAGAAACTCCACAACCAGAAACTCCACAACTAGAAACTCCACAACTAATAACTCCACAACTGGAAACTCCACAACTAGAAACTCCACAACTAGAAACTCCACAACTAGAGACTCCGCAACTAGAAACTCCACAACCAGAGATTCTGCAACTAGAAACTCCGCAACTAGAAACTCCGCAGCTAGAAACTACACAACTAGAGACTCCACAACTAGAAACTCCACAACTAGAAACTCCACAACTTGAAACCTCACAACCTTAAGTTACGCAACTAGAAAATCCACAGCTAGAGATTCCGCAACTAGAAATTCCACAACTAGAAACTCCACAACTCAAAACTCCACAACTAGAAACTCCAAAACTCGATACTCCACAACTCGAAACTCCACAACTGGAAACTCCACAACTAGACACTCCACAACTAAAAACTCTTCAACTAGAAACTCCAAAACTAGAGACTCCACAACTAGAGAATCTACAACTAGAGACTTCAAACTAGAAACTACACAACTGGAAACTCCACAACTAGACACTCCACAACTAGAAACTCCACAACTAGAGACTCTCCAACTATGGAACTCCGCAACTAGAAACTCCGCAACAAGAAATTCCAGAGCTAGAAACATCACAACTAGACACTCTGCAACTAGAAACTCCACAACTTGAGACGCCGCAACTAGAAACTCCACAACTTGAAACTCCACAACTAGAGACTCTGCAACTAGAAACTCCACAACTAGAGACTCCGCAACTCCACAACTATAACCTCCACAACTGAAAAATTCACCACTAGAAACTCCCCAACTAGAAACTCCGCAACTAGAAACTACACAACTAGAGACTCCACAACTAGAAACTCCACAACTAGAAACTCCACAACTTGAAACCTCACAACCTTAAGTTACGCAACTAGAAAATCCACAGCTAGAGATTCCGCAACTAGAAACTCCACAACTAGAAACTCCACAACTCAAAACTCCACAACTAGAAACTCCAAAACTCGAAACTCCACAACTCGAAACTCCACAACTGGAAACTCCACAACTAGACACTCCACAACTAAAAACTCTTCAACTAGAAACTCCAAAACTAGAGACTCCACAACTAGAGAATCTACAACTAGAGACTTCAAACTAGAAACTACACAACTGGAAACTCCACAACTAGACACTCCACAACTAGAAACTCCACAACTAGAGACTCTCCAACTATGGAACTCCGCAACTAGAAACTCCGCAACAAGAAATTCCAGAGCTAGAAACATCACAACTAGACACTCTGCAACTAGAAACTCCACAACTTGAGACGCCGCAACTAGAAACTCCACAACTTGAAACTCCACAACTAGAGACTCTGCAACTAGAAACTCCACAACTAGAGACTCCGCAACTCCACAACTATAACCTCCACAACTGAAAAATTCACCACTAGAAACTCCCCAACTAGAAACTCCGCAACTAGAAACTCCGCAACAGGAGACTCTACAACTAGAAACTCCACAACTAGAAACTCCAAAACTAATAACTTCACAACTTGAAACTTCGCAACTAGAGACCCCAAAACTGGAATCTCCACAACTTGAAACTCCACAACTAGAAACTCCACAACCAGAAACTCCACAACTAGAAACTCCACAACTAGAAGCTGCAAAACTAGAGACTTCACAACTAGAAACTCAACAACTAGAAACTCCACAACTAAAAACTCCACAACTGGAAACTCCACAACTTGAGACTCCGCAACTGGAAACTCCACAACTTGAAACTCCACAACTAGACTCCCCAACTTGAAACTCCACAACTAGAGACTCTGCAACTAGAAACTCCACAACTAGAGACTCCGCAACTCCACAACTAGAAACTCCACAACTGGAAACTCCACAACTAGATACTCCGCAACTAGAAACTCCACAACTAGAGACTTTACAACTTGAAACTCCACAACTTTAAACTCCACAACTTGAGACTCCACAACTACAAACTCCACAACTCAAAACTCCACAGCTGGAAACTCCAATATTAGAAACTCCACAACCAGAAACTCTACAACTAGAAACTCTACAACTAAAAACTCCACAACTGGAAACTCTACAACTAGAAACTCCACAACTAGAAACTCCACAACTAGAGACTCCGCAACTAGAAACTCCACAACCAGAGACTCTGCAACTGGAAACTCTGCAACTAGAAACTCCGCTGCTAGAAACTCCACAACTAGAGACTCCACAACTAGAAACTTCACAACTAAAAACTCCACAACTAGAAACTGCAAAACTAGAAACTCCACAACTAGAAACTCCACAACTAGAAACTCCACAACTAGAGACTCCGCAACTAGAAACTCCACAACCAGAGACTCTGCAACTAGAAACTCCGCAACTAGAAACTCCGCAGCTAGAAACTACACAACTAGAGACTCCACAACTAGAAACTCCACAACTAGAAACTCCGCAACTTGAGACTCCGCAACCTGAAATTTCACAACTGGAAACTCCACAACTAGATAGTCCACAACTGGAAACTCCACAACTTGAAACTCCACAACTAGACTCCACAACTTGAAACTCCACAACTAGAGACTCTGCAACTAGAAACTCCACAACTAGAGACTCCGCAACTCTACAACTAGAAACTCCACAACTGGAAACTCCACAACTAGATACTCCGCAACTAGAAACTTCACAACTAGAGACTCCACAACTTGAAACTCCACAACTTTAAACTCCACAACTTGAGACTCCACAACTAGAAACTCCACAACTCAAAACTCCACAACTGGAAACTCCACAATTAGAAACTCCACAACCAGAAACTCCACAACTAGAAACTCCACAACTAAAAACTCCACAACTGGAAACTCCACAACTAGAAACTCCACAACTAGAAACTCCACAACTAGAGACTCCGCAACTAGAAACTCCACAACCAGAGACTCTGCAACTAGAAACTCCGCAACTAGAAACTCCGCAGCTAGAAACTACACAACTAGAGACTCCACAAATAGAAACTCCACAACTAGAAACTCCACAACTTGAAACCTCACAACCTTAAGTTACGCAACTAGAAAATCCACAGCTAGAGATTCCGCAACTAGAAACTCTACAACTAGAAACTCCACAACTCAAAACTCCACAACTAGAAACTCCAAAACTCGAAACTGCACAACTCGAAACTCCACAAATGGAAACTCCACAACTAGACACTCCACAACTAAAAACTCTTCAACTAGAAACTCCAAAACTAGAGACTCCACAACTAGAGAATCTACAACTAGAGACTTCAAACTAGAAACTCAACAACTAGAAACTTCAAAATTCGAAACTCTACTAGAAACTACACAACTGGAAACTCCACAACTAGACACTCCACAACTAGAAACTCCACGACTAGAGACTCTGCAACTATGGAACTCCGCAACTAGAAACTCCGCAACAAGAAATTCCAGAGCTAGAAATATCACATCTAGACACTCCGCAACTAGAAACTCCACAACTTGAGACGCCGCAACTAGAAACTCCACAACTTGAAACTTCACAACGAGAAACTCCACAACTAGAAGCTCTACAACTAGAGACTCCTCAACTAGAGAATTCGCAACTAGAAACTCCACAACTACAAACTCCACAAATACAGACTCGGCAACTAGAAATTCCATATCTAGAAACTCCACAACTAAAAACTGCAAAACTAGAGACTTCTCAACTAGAAATTCCACAACTAAAAACTCCACAACTGAAAACTCCACAACTTGAGACTCCGCAACTTGAAACTTCACAACTAGAAACTCCGCTATTAAAAACTCCGCAACTAGAAACTCCGCAACTACAAACTCCACAACTTGAAACTCCACAACTAGATACTCCACAACTGGAAACTTTACAACTAGATACTTCACAACTGGAAACTCCACAACTAGATTCTCCACAACTGGAAACTCCACAACTTGAATCTCAACAACTAGAGACTCCACAACTGGAATCTCAACAACTGGAAACTCCAGTACTAGAAACTCCACAACCAGAGACTCCCCAACTCCACAACTAGAAACTCCACAACATGAAACTCCAACTAGATACTCCACAACTAGAAACTCCACAACTGGAGACTCCACAAGTGGAAACTCCACAACTAGAGACTCTGCAACTAGAAACTTCACAACTAGAGACTCCGCAACTCCACAACTAGAAACTCCACAACTGAAAAATCCACAACTAGATACTCCACAACTAGAAAATCCACAACTAGAAACTCCACAACTATAGACTCAACAACTTGAAACTCCACAAGTTTAAACTCCACAACTTAAGACTCCACATCTAGAAACTCCACAACTGGAAACTCCACAACTAGAAACTCCACAACTAGAAACTCCACAACTAGAAACTCCACAACTTGAGACTCCGCAACTTGAAATTTCACAACTGGAAACTCCACAACTAGATACTCCACAACTGGAAACTCCACAACTTGAAACTCCACAACTAGACTCCACAACTTGAAACTCCACAACTAGAGACTCTGCAACTAGAAACTCCACAACTAGAGACTCCGCAACTCTACAACTAGAAACTCCACAACTGGAAACTCCACAACTAGATACTCCGCAACTAGAAACTCCACAACAAGAAACCACAACTAAAAACTCCACAACTGGAAACTTCACAACTAGAAAATCCACAGCTAGAGATTCCGCAACTAGAAACTCCACAACTAGAAACTCCACAACTCAAAACTCCACAACTAGAAACTCCAAAACTCGAAACTCCACAACTCGAAACTCCACAACTGGAAACTCCACAACTAGACACTCCACAACTAAAAACTCTTCAACTAGAAACTCCAAAACTAGAGACTCCACAACTAGAGAATCTACAACTAGAGACTTCAAACTAGAAACTACACAACTGGAAACTCCACAACTAGACACTCCACAACTAGAAACTCCACAACTAGAGACTCTCCAACTATGGAACTCCGCAACTAGAAACTCCGCAACAAGAAATTCCAGAGCTAGAAACATCACAACTAGACACTCTGCAACTAGAAACTCCACAACTTGAGACGCCGCAACTAGAAACTCCACAACTTGAAACTCCACAACTAGAGACTCTGCAACTAGAAACTCCACAACTAGAGACTCCGCAACTCCACAACTATAACCTCCACAACTGAAAAATTCACCACTAGAAACTCCCCAACTAGAAACTCCGCAACTAGAAACTCCGCAACGGGAGACTCTACAACTAGAAACTCCACAACTAGAAACTCCAAAACTAATAACTTCACAACTTGAAACTTCGCAACTAGAGACCCCAAAACTGGAATCTCCACAACTTGAAACTCCACAACTAGAAACTCCACAACCAGAAACTCCACAACTAGAAACTCCACAACTAGAAGCTGCAAAACTAGAGACTTCACAACTAGAAACTCAACAACTAGAAACTCCACAACTAAAAACTCCACAACTGGAAACTCCACAACTTGAGACTCCGCAACTGGAAACTCCACAACTTGAAACTCCACAACTAGACTCCCCAACTTGAAACTCCACAACTAGAGACTCTGCAACTAGAAACTCCACAACTAGAGACTCCGCAACTCCACAACTAGAAACTCCACAACTGGAAACTCCACAACTAGATACTCCGCAACTAGAAACTCCACAACTAGAGACTTTACAACTTGAAACTCCACAACTTTAAACTCCACAACTTGAGACTCCACAACTAGAAACTCCACAACTCAAAACTCCACAGCTGGAAACTCCAATATTAGAAACTCCACAACCAGAAACTCTACAACTAGAAACTCTACAACTAAAAACTCCACAACTGGAAACTCTACAACTAGAAACTCCACAACTAGAAACTCCACAACTAGAGACTCCGCAACTAGAAACTCCACAACCAGAGACTCTGCAACTGGAAACTCTGCAACTAGAAACTCCGCTGCTAGAAACTCCACAACTAGAGACTCCACAACTAGAAACTTCACAACTAAAAACTCCACAACTAGAAACTGCAAAACTAGAAACTCCACAACTAGAAACTCCACAACTAGAAACTCCACAACTAGAGACTCCGCAACTAGAAACTCCACAACCAGAGACTCTGCAACTAGAAACTCCGCAACTAGAAACTCCGCAGCTAGAAACTACACAACTAGAGACTCCACAACTAGAAACTCCACAACTAGAAACTCCGCAACTTGAGACTCCGCAACCTGAAATTTCACAACTGGAAACTCCACAACTAGATAGTCCACAACTGGAAACTCCACAACTTGAAACTCCACAACTAGACTCCACAACTTGAAACTCCACAACTAGAGACTCTGCAACTAGAAACTCCACAACTAGAGACTCCGCAACTCTACAACTAGAAACTCCACAACTGGAAACTCCACAACTAGATACTCCGCAACTAGAAACTTCACAACTAGAGACTCCACAACTTGAAACTCCACAACTTTAAACTCCACAACTTGAGACTCCACAACTAGAAACTCCACAACTCAAAACTCCACAACTGGAAACTCCACAATTAGAAACTCCACAACCAGAAACTCCACAACTAGAAACTCCACAACTAAAAACTCCACAACTGGAAACTCCACAACTAGAAACTCCACAACTAGAAACTCCACAACTAGAGACTCCGCAACTAGAAACTCCACAACCAGAGACTCTGCAACTAGAAACTCCGCAACTAGAAACTCCGCAGCTAGAAACTACACAACTAGAGACTCCACAAATAGAAACTCCACAACTAGAAACTCCACAACTTGAAACCTCACAACCTTAAGTTACGCAACTAGAAAATCCACAGCTAGAGATTCCGCAACTAGAAACTCTACAACTAGAAACTCCACAACTCAAAACTCCACAACTAGAAACTCCAAAACTCGAAACTGCACAACTCGAAACTCCACAAATGGAAACTCCACAACTAGACACTCCACAACTAAAAACTCTTCAACTAGAAACTCCAAAACTAGAGACTCCACAACTAGAGAATCTACAACTAGAGACTTCAAACTAGAAACTCAACAACTAGAAACTTCAAAATTCGAAACTCTACTAGAAACTACACAACTGGAAACTCCACAACTAGACACTCCACAACTAGAAACTCCACGACTAGAGACTCTGCAACTATGGAACTCCGCAACTAGAAACTCCGCAACAAGAAATTCCAGAGCTAGAAATATCACATCTAGACACTCCGCAACTAGAAACTCCACAACTTGAGACGCCGCAACTAGAAACTCCACAACTTGAAACTTCACAACGAGAAACTCCACAACTAGAAGCTCTACAACTAGAGACTCCTCAACTAGAGAATTCGCAACTAGAAACTCCACAACTACAAACTCCACAAATACAGACTCGGCAACTAGAAATTCCATATCTAGAAACTCCACAACTAAAAACTGCAAAACTAGAGACTTCTCAACTAGAAATTCCACAACTAAAAACTCCACAACTGAAAACTCCACAACTTGAGACTCCGCAACTTGAAACTTCACAACTAGAAACTCCGCTATTAAAAACTCCGCAACTAGAAACTCCGCAACTACAAACTCCACAACTTGAAACTCCACAACTAGATACTCCACAACTGGAAACTTTACAACTAGATACTTCACAACTGGAAACTCCACAACTAGATTCTCCACAACTGGAAACTCCACAACTTGAATCTCAACAACTAGAGACTCCACAACTGGAATCTCAACAACTGGAAACTCCAGTACTAGAAACTCCACAACCAGAGACTCCCCAACTCCACAACTAGAAACTCCACAACATGAAACTCCAACTAGATACTCCACAACTAGAAACTCCACAACTGGAGACTCCACAAGTGGAAACTCCACAACTAGAGACTCTGCAACTAGAAACTTCACAACTAGAGACTCCGCAACTCCACAACTAGAAACTCCACAACTGAAAAATCCACAACTAGATACTCCACAACTAGAAAATCCACAACTAGAAACTCCACAACTATAGACTCAACAACTTGAAACTCCACAAGTTTAAACTCCACAACTTAAGACTCCACATCTAGAAACTCCACAACTGGAAACTCCACAACTAGAAACTCCACAACTAGAAACTCCACAACTAGAAACTCCACAACTTGAGACTCCGCAACTTGAAATTTCACAACTGGAAACTCCACAACTAGATACTCCACAACTGGAAACTCCACAACTTGAAACTCCACAACTAGACTCCACAACTTGAAACTCCACAACTAGAGACTCTGCAACTAGAAACTCCACAACTAGAGACTCCGCAACTCTACAACTAGAAACTCCACAACTGGAAACTCCACAACTAGATACTCCGCAACTAGAAACTCCACAACAAGAAACCACAACTAAAAACTCCACAACTGGAAACTTCACAACTAGAAAATCCACAGCTAGAGATTCCGCAACTAGAAACTCCACAACTAGAAACTCCACAACTCAAAACTCCACAACTAGAAACTCCAAAACTCGAAACTCCACAACTCGAAACTCCACAACTGGAAACTCCACAACTAGACACTCCACAACTAAAAACTCTTCAACTAGAAACTCCAAAACTAGAGACTCCACAACTAGAGAATCTACAACTAGAGACTTCAAACTAGAAACTACACAACTGGAAACTCCACAACTAGACACTCCACAACTAGAAACTCCACAACTAGAGACTCTCCAACTATGGAACTCCGCAACTAGAAACTCCGCAACAAGAAATTCCAGAGCTAGAAACATCACAACTAGACACTCTGCAACTAGAAACTCCACAACTTGAGATGCCGCAACTAGAAACTCCACAACTTGAAACTCCACAACTAGAGACTCTGCAACTAGAAACTCCACAACTAGAGACTCCGCAACTCCACAACTATAACCTCCACAACTGAAAAATTCACCACTAGAAACTCCCCAACTAGAAACTCCGCAACTAGAAACTCCGCAACGGGAGACTCTACAACTAGAAACTCCACAACTAGAAACTCCAAAACTAATAACTTCACAACTTGAAACTTCGCAACTAGAGACCCCAAAACTGGAATCTCCACAACTTGAAACTCCACAACTAGAAACTCCACAACCAGAAACTCCACAACTAGAAACTCCACAACTAGAAGCTGCAAAACTAGAGACTTCACAACTAGAAACTCAACAACTAGAAACTCCACAACTAAAAACTCCACAACTGGAAACTCCACAACTTGAGACTCCGCAACTGGAAACTCCACAACTTGAAACTCCACAACTAGACTCCCCAACTTGAAACTCCACAACTAGAGACTCTGCAACTAGAAACTCCACAACTAGAGACTCCGCAACTCCACAACTAGAAACTCCACAACTGGAAACTCCACAACTAGATACTCCGCAACTAGAAACTCCACAACTAGAGACTTTACAACTTGAAACTCCACAACTTTAAACTCCACAACTTGAGACTCCACAACTAGAAACTCCACAACTCAAAACTCCACAGCTGGAAACTCCAATATTAGAAACTCCACAACCAGAAACTCTACAACTAGAAACTCTACAACTAAAAACTCCACAACTGGAAACTCTACAACTAGAAACTCCACAACTAGAAACTCCACAACTAGAGACTCCGCAACTAGAAACTCCACAACCAGAGACTCTGCAACTGGAAACTCTGCAACTAGAAACTCCGCTGCTAGAAACTCCACAACTAGAGACTCCACAACTAGAAACTTCACAACTAAAAACTCCACAACTAGAAACTGCAAAACTAGAAACTCCACAACTAGAAACTCCACAACTAGAAACTCCACAACTAGAGACTCCGCAACTAGAAACTCCACAACCAGAGACTCTGCAACTAGAAACTCCGCAACTAGAAACTCCGCAGCTAGAAACTACACAACTAGAGACTCCACAACTAGAAACTCCACAACTAGAAACTCCACAACTTGAGACTCCGCAACTTGAAATTTCACAACTGGAAACTCCACAACTAGATAGTCCACAACTGGAAACTCCACAACTTGAAACTCCACAACTAGACTCCACAACTTGAAACTCCACAACTAGAGACTCTGCAACTAGAAACTCCACAACTAGAGACTCCGCAACTCTACAACTAGAAACTCCACAACTGGAAACTCCACAACTAGATACTCCGCAACTAGAAACTTCACAACTAGAGACTCCACAACTTGAAACTCCACAACTTTAAACTCCACAACTTGAGACTCCACAACTAGAAACTCCACAACTCAAAACTCCACAACTGGAAACTCCACAATTAGAAACTCCACAACCAGAAACTCCACAACTAGAAACTCCACAACTAAAAACTCCACAACTGGAAACTCCACAACTAGAAACTCCACAACTAGAAACTCCACAACTAGAGACTCCGCAACTAGAAACTCCACAACCAGAGACTCTGCAACTAGAAACTCCGCAACTAGAAACTCCGCAGCTAGAAACTACACAACTAGAGACTCCATAAATAGAAACTCCACAACTAGAAACTCCACAACTTGAAACCTCACAACCTTAAGTTACGCAACTAGAAAATCCACAGCTAGAGATTCCGCAACTAGAAACTCTACAACTAGAAACTCCACAACTCAAAACTCCACAACTAGAAACTCCAAAACTCGAAACTGCACAACTCGAAACTCCACAAATGGAAACTCCACAACTAGACACTCCACAACTAAAAACTCTTCAACTAGAAACTCCAAAACTAGAGACTCCACAACTAGAGAATCTACAACTAGAGACTTCAAACTAGAAACTCAACAACTAGAAACTTCAAAATTCGAAACTCTACTAGAAACTACACAACTGGAAACTCCACAACTAGACACTCCACAACTAGAAACTCCACGACTAGAGACTCTGCAACTATGGAACTCCGCAACTAGAAACTCCGCAACAAGAAATTCCAGAGCTAGAAATATCACATCTAGACACTCCGCAACTAGAAACTCCACAACTTGAGACGCCGCAACTAGAAACTCCACAACTTGAAACTTCACAACGAGAAACTCCACAACTAGAAGCTCTACAACTAGAGACTCCTCAACTAGAGAATTCGCAACTAGAAACTCCACAACTACAAACTCCACAAATACAGACTCGGCAACTAGAAATTCCATATCTAGAAACTCCACAACTAAAAACTGCAAAACTAGAGACTTCTCAACTAGAAACTCCACAACTAAAAACTCCACAACTGAAAACTCCACAACTTGAGACTCCGCAACTTGAAACTTCACAACTAGAAACTCCGCTATTAAAAACTCCGCAACTAGAAACTCCGCAACTACAAACTCCACAACTTGAAACTCCACAACTAGATACTCCACAACTGGAAACTTTACAACTAGATACTTCACAACTGGAAACTCCACAACTAGATTCTCCACAACTGGAAACTCCACAACTTGAATCTCAACAACTAGAGACTCCACAACTGGAATCTCAACAACTGGAAACTCCAGTACTAGAAACTCCACAACCAGAGACTCCCCAACTCCACAACTAGAAACTCCACAACATGAAACTCCAACTAGATACTCCACAACTAGAAACTCCACAACTGGAGACTCCACAAGTGGAAACTCCACAACTAGAGACTCTGCAACTAGAAACTTCACAACTAGAGACTCCGCAACTCCACAACTAGAAACTCCACAACTGAAAAATCCACAACTAGATACTCCACAACTAGAAAATCCACAACTAGAAACTCCACAACTATAGACTCAACAACTTGAAACTCCACAAGTTTAAACTCCACAACTTAAGACTCCACATCTAGAAACTCCACAACTGGAAACTCCACAACTAGAAACTCCACAACTAGAAACTTCACAACTAGAAACTCCACAACTTGAGACTCCGCAACTTGAAATTTCACAACTGGAAACTCCACAACTAGATACTCCACAACTGGAAACTCCACAACTTGAAACTCCACAACTAGACTCCACAACTTGAAACTCCACAACTAGAGACTCTGCAACTAGAAACTCCACAACTAGAGACTCCGCAACTCTACAACTAGAAACTCCAAAACTGGAAACTCCACAACTAGATACTCCGCAACTAGAAACTTCACAACTAGAGACTCCACAACTTGAAACTCCACAACTTTAAACTCCACAACTTGAGACTCCACAACTAGAAACTCCACAACTCCAAACTCCACAACTGGAAACTCCACAATTAGAAACTCCACAACCAGAAACTCCACAACAAGAAACCACAACTAAAAACTCCACAACTGGAAACTTCACAACTAGAAACTCCACAACTAGAAACTCCACAACTAGAGACTCCGCAACTAGAAACTCCACAACCAGAGACTCTGCAACTAGAAATTCCGCAACTAGAAACTCCGAAGCTGGAAACTACACAACTAGAGACTCCACAACTAGAAACTCCACAACTAGAAACTCCACAACTAGAAACTCCACAACTTGAAACCTCACAACCTTAAGTTACGCAACTAGAAAATCCACAGCTAGAGATTCCGCAACTAGAAACTCTACAACTAGAAACTCCACAACTCAAAACTCCACAACTAGAAACTCCAAAACTCGAAACTCCACAACTCGAAACTCCACAACTGGAAACTCCACAACTAAAAACTCTTCAACTAGAAACTCCAAAACTAGAGACTCCACAACTAGAGAATCTACAACTAGAGACTTCAAACTAGAAACTCAACAACTAGAAACTTCAAAATTCGAAACTCTACTAGAAACTACACAACTGGAAACTCCACAACTAGACACTCCACAACTAGAAACTCCAAAACTAGAGACTCTGCAACTATGGAACTCCGCAACTAGAAACTCCACAACAAGAAATTCCAGAGCTAGAAATATCACAACTAGACACTCCGCAACTAGAAACTCCACAACTTGAGACGCTGCAACTAGAAACTCCACAACTTGAAACTTCACAACGAGAAACTCCACAACTAGAAACTCTACAACTAGAGACTCCTCAACTAGAGAATTCGCAACTAGAAAATCTAAAACTAGAGACTCTGCAACTAGAAATTCCATATCTAGAAACTCCACAACTAAAAACTGCAAAACTAGAGACTTCTCAACTAGAAACTCCACAACTAAAAACTCCACAACTGAAAACTCCACAACTTGAGACTCCGCAACTTGAAACTTCACAACTAGAATCTCCGCTATTAAAAACTCCGCAACTAGAAACTCCGCAACTAGAAACTCCACAACTTAAAACTCCACAACTAGATGTTCCACAACTGGAAACTTTACAACTAGATACTTCACAACTGGAAACTCCACAACTAGATTCTCCACAACTGGAAACTCCACAACTTGAATCTCAACAACTAGAGACTCCACAACTGGAATCTCAACAACTGGAAACTCCAGTACTAGAAACTCCACAACCAGAGACTCCCCAACTCCACAACTAGAAACTCCACAACATGAAACTCCAACTAGATACTCCATAACTAGAAACTTCACAACTGGAGACTCCACAAGTGGAAACTCCACAACTAGAGACTCTGCAACTAGAAACTTCACAACTAGAGACTCCGCAACTCCACAACTAGAAACTCCACAACTGAAAAATCCACAACTAGATACTCCACAACTAGAAAATCCACAACTAGAAACTCCACAACTATAGACTCAACAACTTGAAACTCCACAAGTTTAAACTCTACAACTTAAGACTCCACATCTAGAAACTCCACAACTGGAAACTCCACAACTAGAAACTCCACAACTAGAAACTCCGCAACAGAAGACTATACAACTAGAAACTCCACAACTAGAAACTCCAAAACTAGAAACTCCACAACTAGAAACTCCACAACTAGAAACTTCACAACTAGAGACTCTGCAACTAGAGACTCCACAACTATAAACTCCACAACTAGAAACTCCACAACCAGAGACTCTGCAATTCCACAACTAGAAACTCCACAACTGCAAACTCCACAACTAGATACTCCGCAACTAGAAACTCCGCAACTAAAAACTCCACAACCAGACACTCTGCAACTAGAAACTCCGCAACTAGAAACTCCGCAGCTAGAAACTACACAACTAGAGACTCCACAACTAGAATTTTCACGACTAGAAACTCCACAACTAGAAACTCCTAAACTAGAGGCTCCACAACTAGAGAATCTACAACTAGAAACTTCACAACTAGAAACTCCGCAACTAGAGACTCCACAACTGGAAACTCGACAACTAGAAACTCCACATCTAGAGACTCCACAACTTGAAACTCCACAACTAAAGACTCTGCAACTAGAAACTCCACAACTAGAGACTCCGCAACTCCACAACTATAAACTCCACAACGGAAAAATCCACAACTAGATACTCCACAACTAGAAAATCCACAACTAGAAACTCCACAACTATAGACTCCACAGCTTGAAACTCCACACGTTTAAACTCCACAATTTAAGACTTTACAACTAGAAACTCCACAACTAGAAACTCCCCAACTAGAAACTCCGCAACTAGAAACTCCGCAACAGGAGACTCTACAACTAGAAACTCCACAACTAGAAACTCAAAAACTAGAAACTCCACAACTAGAAACTTCACAACTAGGAACTCCGCAACTAGAGACTCCACAACTGGAAACTCCACAACTTCAAACTCCACAACTAGAAACTCCACAACCAGAAACTTCACAACTAGAAACTCCACAACTAGAAACTCCGCAACTAGAGACTCCACAACTAGAAACTCCACAACTACAAACTCCACAACTACAAACTCCACAAATACAGACTCGGCAACTTGAAATTCCATATCTAGAAACTCCACAACAATAAACTGCAAAACTAGAGACTTCACAACTAGAAACTCAACAACTAGAAACTCCACAACTAAAAACTCCACAACTGGAAACTCCACAACTTGAGAATCCGCAACTTGAAACTTCACAACTGGAAACTCCACAACTAGATACTCCACAACTGGAACTTCCACAACTTGAAACTCCACAACTAGACTCCACAACTTGAAACTGCACAACTAGAGACTCCGCACCTAGAAACTCCACAACTAGAAACTCAACAACTGGAATTTCCACAACTAGATACTCCGCAACTAGAAACTCCACAACTAGAGACTCCACAACTTGAAACTCCACAACTTTAAACTCCACAACTTGAGACTCCACAACTAGAAACTCCACAACTCAAAACTCCACAACTGGAAACTCCACAATTAGAAACTCCACAACCAGAAACTCCACAACTAGAAACTCCACAACTAAAAACTCCACAACTGGAAACTCCGCAACTAGAAACGCCACAACTAGAAACTCCACAACTAGAGACTCTGCAACTAGAAACTCCACAACCAGAGACTCTGCAACTAGAAAATCCGCAACTAGAAACTCCGCAGCTAGAAACTACACAACTAGAGACTCCACAACTAGAAACTCCACAACTAGAAACTCCACAACTAGAAACTCCACAACTTGAAACCTCACAACCTTAAGTTACGCAACTAGAAAATCCACAGCTAGAGATTCCGCAACTAGAAACTCCACAACTAGAAACTCCACAACTCAAAATTCCACAACTAGAAACTCCAAAACTTGAAACTCCACAACTCGAAACTCCACAACTGGAAACTCCACAACTAGACACTCCACAACTAAAAACTCTTCAACTAGAAAATCCACAACTAGATACTCCACAACTAGAAAATCCACAACTAGAAACTCCACAACTATAGACTCAACAACTTGAAACTCCACAAGTTTAAACTCCACAACTTAAGACTCCACATCTAGAAACTCCACAACTGGAAACTCCACAACTAGAAACTCCACAACTAGAAACTCCGCAACAGAAGACTATACAACTAGAAACTCCACAACTAGAAACTCCAAAACTAGAAACTCCACAACTAGAAACTCCACAACTAGAAACTTCACAACTAGAGACTCTGCAACTAGAGACTCCACAACTATAAACTCCACAACTAGAAACTCCACAACCAGAGACTCTGCAATTCCACAACTAGAAACTCCACAACTGCAAACTCCACAACTAGATACTCCGCAACTAGAAACTCCGCAACTAAAAACTCCACAACCAGACACTCTGCAACTAGAAACTCCGCAACTAGAAACTCCGCAGCTAGAAACTACACAACTAGAGACTCCACAACTAGAATTTTCACGACTAGAAACTCCACAACTAGAAACTCCTAAACTAGAGGCTCCACAACTAGAGAATCTACAACTAGAAACTTCACAACTAGAAACTCCGCAACGCAACTAGAGACTCCACAACTGGAAACTCGACAACTAGAAACTCCACATCTAGAGACTCCACAACTTGAAACTCCACAACTAAAGACTCTGCAACTAGAAACTCCACAACTAGAGACTCCGCAACTCCACAACTATAAACTCCACAACGGAAAAATCCACAACTAGATACTCCACAACTAGAAAATCCACAACTAGAAACTCCACAACTATAGACTCCACAGCTTGAAACTCCACACGTTTAAACTCCACAATTTAAGACTTTACAACTAGAAACTCCACAACTAGAAACTCCCCAACTAGAAACTCCGCAACTAGAAACTCCGCAACAGGAGACTCTACAACTAGAAACTCCACAACTAGAAACTCCAAAACTAGAAACTCCACAACTAGAAACTTCACAACTAGGAACTCCGCAACTAGAGACTCCACAACTGGAAACTCCACAACTTCAAACTCCACAACTAGAAACTCCACAACCAGAAACTTCACAACTAGAAACTCCACAACTAGAAACTCCGCAACCAGAGACTCCACAACTAGAAACTCCACAACTACAAACTCCACAACTACAAACTCCACAAATACAGACTCGGCAACTTGAAATTCCATATCTAGAAACTCCACAACAATAAACTGCAAAACTAGAGACTTCACAACTAGAAACTCAACAACTAGAAACTCCACAACTAAAAACTCCACAACTGGAAACTCCACAACTTGAGAATCCGCAACTTGAAACTTCACAACTGGAAACTCCACAACTAGATACTCCACAACTGGAACTTCCACAACTTGAAACTCCACAACTAGACTCCACAACTTGAAACTGCACAACTAGAGACTCCGCACCTAGAAACTCCACAACTAGAAACTCAACAACTGGAATTTCCACAACTAGATACTCCGCAACTAGAAACTCCACAACTAGAGACTCCACAACTTGAAACTCCACAACTTTAAACTCCACAACTTGAGACTCCACAACTAGAAACTCCACAACTCAAAACTCCACAACTGGAAACTCCACAATTAGAAACTCCACAACCAGAAACTCCACAACTAGAAACTCCACAACTAAAAACTCCACAACTGGAAACTCCGCAACTAGAAACGCCACAACTAGAAACTCCACAACTAGAGACTCTGCAACTAGAAACTCCACAACCAGAGACTCTGCAACTAGAAAATCCGCAACTAGAAACTCCGCAGCTAGAAACTACACAACTAGAGACTCCACAACTAGAAACTCCACAACTAGAAACTCCACAACTAGAAACTCCACAACTTGAAACCTCACAACGTTAAGTTACGCAACTAGAAACTCCACAACTAGAAACTCCACAACTCAAAATTCCACAACTAGAAACTCCAGAACTCGAAACTCCACAACTGGAAACTCCACAACTAGACACTCCACAACTAAAAACTCTTCAACTAGAAAATCCAAAACTAGAGACTCCACAACTAGAGAATCTACAACTAGAGACTTCAAACTAGAAACTCAACAACTAGAAGCTTCAAAATTCCAAACTCTACTAGAAACTACACAACTGGAAACTCCACAACTAGACACTCCACAACTAAAAACTCCACAACTAGAGACTCTGGAACTATGGAACTCCGCAACTAGAAACTCCGCAACAAGAAATTCCAGAGCTAGAAACACCACAACTAGACACTCCGCAACTAGAAACTCCACAACTTGAGACGCCGCAACTAGAAACTCCACAACTTGAAACTTCACAACGAGAAACTCCGCTTTTAAAAACTCCGCAACTAGAAACTCCGCAACTAGAAACTCCACAACTTAAAACTCCACAACTAGATACTCCACAACTGGAAACTTTACAACTAGATACTTCACAACTGGAAACTCCACAACTAGATACTCCACAACTGGAAACTCCACAACTAGAAATTCCACAACTAGAGACTCCACAACTCGAATCTCCACAACTAGAAACTCCAGTACTAGAAACTCCACAACCAGAGACTCCCCAACTCCACAACTAGAAACTTCACAACATGAAACTCCAACTAGATACTCCACAACTAGAAACTCCACAAATAGAGACTCCACAACTGGAAACTCCACAACTAGAGACTCTGCAACTAGAAACTTCACAACTAGAGACTCCGCAACTCCACAAGTAGAAACTCCACAACTGAAAAATCCACAACTAGATACTCCACAACTAGAAAATCAACAACTAGAAACTCCACAACTATAGACTCAACAACTTGAAACTCCACAAGTTTAAACTCCACAACTTAAGACTTCACAACTAGAAACTCCACAACTGGAAACTCCACAACTAGAAACTCCGCAACTAGAAACTCCGCAACAGGAGACTCTACAACTAGAAACTCCACAACTAGAAACTCCAAAACTAGAAACTCCACAACTAGAAACTTCACAACAAGAAACTCCGCCACTAGAGACTCCACCACTAGAAACTCCACAACTAGAAACTCCACAACCAGAAACTCCACAACTAGAAACTCCACAACTAGAAACTCCGCAACTAGAGACTCACCAACTAGAAACTCCACAACTACAAACTCCACAAATACAGACTCGGCAACTAGAAATTCCATATCTAGAAACTCCACAACTAAAACTGCAAAACTAGAGACTGCTCAACTAGAAACTCAACAACTAGAAACTCCACAACTAAAAACTCGACAACTGAAAACTTCACAACTTGAGACTCCGCAACTTGAAACTTCACAAATAGAAACTCCGCTATTGAAAACTCCGCAACTAGAAACTCCACAACTAGAAACTCCACAACTTAAAACTCCACAACTAGATACTCCACAACTTTAAACTCCACAACTTGAGACTCCACAACTAGAAACTCCACAACTAGAAACTCTGCAACTAGAGACTCCACAACTAGAATTTCCACAAATAGAAACTCCACAACTACAAACTCCACAAATAGAGACTCAGCTACAAGAAATTTCATGTCTAGAAAGTCCACAACTAAAAACTTCACAACTGGAAACTCCACAACTAGAAACTCCACAACTAGAGACTCCGCAACTAGACTTCACAACTTGAAACTCCACAACTAGAGACTCCGCAACTAGAAACTCCACAACTAGAAACTCCACAACTGGAAACTCCACAACTAGAATCTCCACAACTAGAAACTCCACAACTAGAGACTCCGCAACTAGAAACTCCACAACCAGAGACTCTGCAACTAGAAACTCCAAAACTAGAGACTCCACAACTAGAGAATCTACAACTAGAGACTTCAAACTAGAAACTCAACAACTAGAAACTTCAAAATTCGAAACTCTACTAGAAACTACACAACTGGAAACTCCACAACTAGACACTCCACAACTAGAAACTCCACAACCAGAGACTCTGCAACTAGAAACTCCACAACTAGAAACTCCAAAACTTGAAACTCCACAACTAGAAACTCCACAACTAGAAACTCCACAACTAAAAACTCCACAACTGGAAACTCCGCAACTAGAAACTCCACAACTAGAAACTCCACAACTAGAGACTCCGCAACTAGAAACTCCACAACCAGAGACTCTGCAACTAGAAAATCCGCAACTAGAAACTCCGCAGCTAGAAACTACACAACTAGAGACTCCACAACTAGAAACTCCACAACTAGAAACTCCACAACTAGAAACTCCACAACTTGAAACCTCACAACGTTAAGTTACGCAACTAGAAACTCCACAACTAGAAACTCCACAACTCAAAATTCCACAACTAGAAACTCCAGAACTCGAAACTCCACAACTGGAAACTCCACAACTAGACACTCCACAACTAAAAACTCTTCAACTAGAAAATCCAAAACTAGAGACTCCACAACTAGAGAATCTACAACTAGAGACTTCAAACTAGAAACTCAACAACTAGAAGCTTCAAAATTCCAAACTCTACTAGAAACTACACAACTGGAAACTCCACAACTAGACACTCCACAACTAAAAACTCCACAACTAGAGACTCTGGAACTATGGAACTCCGCAACTAGAAACTCCGCAACAAGAAATTCCAGAGCTAGAAACACCACAACTAGACACTCCGCAACTAGAAACTCCACAACTTGAGACGCCGCAACTAGAAACTCCACAACTTGAAACTTCACAACGAGAAACTCCGCTATTAAAAACTCCGCAACTAGAAACTCCGCAACTAGAAACTCCACAACTTAAAACTCCACAACTAGATACTCCACAACTGGAAACTTTACAAATAGATACTTCACAACTGGAAACTCCACAACTAGATACTCCACAACTGGAAACTCCACAACTAGAAACTCCACAACTAGAGACTCCACAACTCGAATCTCCACAACTAGAAACTCCAGTACTAGAAACTCCACAACCAGAGACTCCCCAACTCCACAACTAGAAACTTCACAACATGAAACTCCAACTAGATACTCCACAACTAGAAACTCCACAAATAGAGACTCCACAACTGGAAACTCCACAACTAGAGACTCTGCAACTAGAAACTTCACAACTAGAGACTCCGCAACTCCACAAGTAGAAACTCCACAACTGAAAAATCCACAACTAGATACTCCACAACTAGAAAATCAACAACTAGAAACTCCACAACTATAGACTCAACAACTTGAAACTCCACAAGTTTAAACTCCACAACTTAAGACTTCACAACTAGAAACTCCACAACTGGAAACTCCACAACTAGAAACTCCGCAACTAGAAACTCCGCAACAGGAGACTCTACAACTAGAAACTCCACAACTAGAAACTCCAAAACTAGAAACTCCACAACTAGAAACTTCACAACTAGAAACTCCGCCACTAGAGACTCCACCACTAGAAACTCCACAACTAGAAACTCCACAACCAGAAACTCCACAACTAGAAACTCCACAACTAGAAACTCCGCAACTAGAGACTCACCAACTAGAAACTCCACAACTAGAAACTCCACAACTACAAACTCCACAAATACAGACTCGGCAACTAGAAATTCCATATCTAGAAACTCCACAACTAAAACTGCAAAACTAGAGACTGCTCAACTAGAAACTCAACAACTAGAAACTCCACAACTAAAAACTCGACAACTGAAAACTTCACAACTTGAGACTCCGCAACTTGAAACTTCACAAATAGAAACTGCGCTATTGAAAGCTCCGCAACTAGAAACTCTGCAACTAGAGACTCCACAACTAGAATTTCCCCAAATAGAAACTCCACAACTACAAACTCCACAAATAGAGACTCAGCTACAAGAAATTTCATGTCTAGAAAGTCCACAACTAAAAACTTCACAACTGGAAACTCCACAACTAGAAACTCCACAACTAGAGACTCCGCAACTAGACTTCACAACTTGAAACTCCACAACTAGAGACTCCGCAACTAGAAACTCCACAACTAGAAACTCCACAACTGGAAACTCCACAACTAGAATCTCCACAACTAGAAACTCCACAACTAGAGACTCCGCAACTAGAAACTCCACAACCAGAGACTCTGCAACTAGAAACTCCAAAACTAGAGACTCCACAACTAGAGAATCTACAACTAGAGACTTCAAACTAGAAACTCAACAACTAGAAACTTCAAAATTCGAAACTCTACTAGAAACTACACAACTGGAAACTCCACAACTAGACACTCCACAACTAGAAACTCCACAACCAGAGACTCTGCAACTAGAAACTCCACAACTAGAAACTCCAAAACTTGAAACTCCACAACTAGAAACTCCACAACTAGAAACTCCACAACTAAAAACTCCACAACTGGAAACTCCGCAACTAGAAACTCCACAACTAGAAACTCCACAACTAGAGACTCCGCAACTAGAAACTCCACAACCAGAGACTCTGCAACTAGAAAATCCGCAACTAGAAACTCCGCAGCTAGAAACTACACAACTAGAGACTCCACAACTAGAAACTCCACAACTAGAAACTCCACAACTAGAAACTCCACAACTTGAAACCTCACAACCTTAAGTTACGCAACTAGAAAATCCACAGCTAGAGATTCCGCCACTAGAAACTCCACAACTAGAAACTCCACAACTCAAAATTCCACAACTAGAAACTCCAGAACTCGAAACTCCACAACTCGAAACTCCACAACTGGAAACTCCACAACTAGACACTCCACAACTAAAAACTCTTCAACTAGAAAATCCAAAACTAGAGACTCCACAACTAGAGAATCTACAACTAGAGACTTCAAACTAGAAACTCAACAACTAGAAGCTTCAAAATTCCAAACTCTACTAGAAACTACACAACTGGAAACTCCACAACTAGACACTCCACAACTGAAAACTCCACAACTAGAGACTCTGGAACTATGGAACTCCGCAACTAGAAACTCCGCAACAAGAAATTCCAGAGCTAGAAACACCACAACTAGACACTCCGCAACTAGAAACTCCACAACTTGAGACGCCGCAACTAGAAACTCCACAACTTGAAACTGCACAACTAGAAACTCTACAACTAGAGACTCCTCAACTAGAGAATTCGCAACTAGAAACTCCAAAACTAGAGACTCTGCAACTTGAAACTCCGCAGCTAGAAACTCCACAACTAGAAACTCCACAATTAGAAACTCCACAACTAGAAACTCCACAACTAGAGATTCCGCAACTACAGACTCCACCACTAGAAACTCCACAACTAGAAACTCCACAACAAGAAACTCCACAACTAGAAACTCCACAACTAGAAACTCCGCAACTAGAGACTCACCAACTAGAAACTCCACAACTAGAAACTCCACAACTACAAACTCCACAAATACAGACTCGGCAACTAGAAATTCCATATCTAGAAACTCCACAACTAAAAACTGCAAAACTAGAGACTTCTCAACTAGAAACTCAACAACTAGAAACTCCACAACTAAAAACTCCACAACTGAAAACTCCACAACTTGAGACTCCGCAACTTGAAACTTCACAACAAGAAACTCCGCTATTAAAAACTCCGCAACTAGAAACTCCGCAACTAGAAACTCCACAACTTAAAACTCCACAACTAGATACTCCACAACTGGAAACTCTACAACTAGATACTTCACAACTGGAAACTCCACAACTCGAATCTCCACAACTAGAAACTCCAGTACTAGAAACTCCACAACCAGAGACTCCCCAACTACACAACTAGAAACTCCACAACATGAAACTCCAACTAAATACTCCACAACTAGAAACTCCACAACTAGAGACTCCACAACTGGAAACTCCACAACTAGAGACTCTGCAACTAGAAACTTCACAACTAGAGACTCCGCAACTCCACAACTAGAAACTCCACAACTGAAAAATTCACAACTAGATACTCCACAATTAGAAAATCCACAACTAGAAACTCCACAACTATAGACTCAACAACTTGAAACTCCACAAGTTTAAACTCCGCAAATTAAGACTCCATAACTAGAAACTCCACAACTGGAAACTCCACAACTAGAAACTCCGCAACTAGAAACTCCGCAACAGAAGACTCTACAACTAGAAACTCCACAACTAGAAACTACAAAACTAGAAACTCCACAACTAGAAACTCCACAACTAGAAACTTCACAACTAGAGACTCCGCAACTAGAGACTCCACAACTAGAAACTCCACAACCAGAGACTGTGCAATTCCACAACTAGAAACTCCACAACCAGATACTCCGCAACAAGAAACTCCGCAACTAGAAACTCCACAACCAGAGACTCTGCAACTAGAAACTCCACAACTAGAAACTCCAAAACTTGAAACTCCACAACTAGAAACTCCACAACTAGAAACTCCACAACTAAAAACTCCACAACTGGAAACTCCGCAACTAGAAACTCCACAACTAGAAACTCCACAACTAGAGACTCCGCAACTAGAAACTCCACAACCAGAGACTCTGCAACTAGAAAATCCGCAACTAGAAACTCCGCAGCTAGAAACTACACAACTAGAGACTCCACAACTAGAAACTCCACAACTAGAAACTCCACAACTAGAAACTCCACAACTTGAAACCTCACAACGTTAAGTTACGCAACTAGAAAATCCACAGCTAGAGATTCCGCAACTAGAAACTCCACAACTAGAAACTCCACAACTCAAAATTCCACAACTAGAAACTCCAGAACTCGAAACTCCACAACTGGAAACTCCACAACTAGACACTCCACAACTAAAAACTCTTCAACTAGAAAATCCAAAACTAGAGACTCCACAACTAGAGAATCTACAACTAGAGACTTCAAACTAGAAACTCAACAACTAGAAGCTTCAAAATTCCAAACTCTACTAGAAACTACACAACTGGAAACTCCACAACTAGACACTCCACAACTAAAAACTCCACAACTAGAGACTCTGGAACTATGGAACTCCGCAACTAGAAACTCCGCAACAAGAAATTCCAGAGCTAGAAACACCACAACTAGACACTCCGCAACTAGAAACTCCACAACTTGAGACGCCGCAACTAGAAACTCCACAACTTGAAACTTCACAACGAGAAACTCCACTATCAAAAACTCCGCAACTAGAAACTCCGCAACTAGAAACTCCACAACTTAAAACTCCACAACTAGATACTCCACAACTGGAAACTTTACAACTAGATACTTCACAACTGGAAACTCCACAACTAGATACTCCACAACTGGAAACTCCACAACTAGAAACTCCACAACTAGAGACTCCACAACTCGAATCTCCACAACTAGAAACTCCAGTACTAGAAACTCCACAACCAGAGACTCCCCAACTCCACAACTAGAAACTTCACAACATGAAACTCCAACTAGATACTCCACAACTAAAAACTCCACAAATAGAGACTCCACAACTGGAAACTCCACAACTAGAGACTCTGCAACTAGAAACTTCACAACTAGAGACTCCACAACTCCACAACTAGAAACTCCACAACTGAAAAATCCACAACTAGATACTCCACAACTAGAAAATCAACAACTAGAAACTCCACAACTATAGACTCAACAACTTGAAACTCCACAAGTTTAAACTCCACAACTTAAGACTCCACAACTAGAAACTCCACAACTGGAAACTCCACAACTAGAAACTCCGCAACTAGAAACTCCGCAACAGGAGACTCTACAACTAGAAACTCCACAACTAGAAACTCCAAAACTAGAAACTCCACAACTAGAAACTTCACAACTAGAAACTCCGCCACTAGAGACTCCACCACCAGAAACTCCACAACTAGAAACTCCACAACCAGAAACTCCACAACTAGAAACTCCACAACTAGAAACTCCGCAACTAGAGACTCACCAACTAGAAACTCCACAACTAGAAACTCCAAAACTAGAAACTCCACAACTAGAAACTTCACAACTAGAAACTCCGCCACTAGAGACTCCACCACTAGAAACTCCACAACTAGAAACTCCACAACCAGAAACTCCACAACTAGAAACTCCACAACTAGAAACTCCGCAACTAGAGACTCACCAACTAGAAACTCCACAACTAGAAACTCCACAACTACAAACTCCACAAATACAGACTCGGCAACTAGAAATTCCATATCTAGAAACTCCACAACTAAAACTGCAAAACTAGAGACTGCTCAACTAGAAACTCAACAACTAGAAACTCCACAACTAAAAACTCCACAACTGAAAACTCCACAACTTGAGACTCCGCAACTTGAAACTTCACAACTAGAAACTCCGCTAATAAAAAGTCCGCAACTAGAAACTCCGCAACTAGAAACTCCACAACTTAAAACTCCACAACTAGATACTGCACAACTGGAAACTTTACAACTAGATACTTCACAACTGGAAACTCCACAACTAGATACTTCACAACTGGAAACTCCACAACTAGAAACTCCACAACTAGAGACTCCACAACTCGAATCTCAACAACTAGAAACTCCAGTACTAGAAACTCCACAACCAGAGACACCCCAACTCCACAACTAGAAACTCCACAACATGAAACTCCAACTAGATACTCCACAACTAGAAACTCCACAACTGGAGACTTCACAAGTGTAAACTCCACAACTAGAGACTCTGCAACTAGAAACTTCACAACTAGAGACTCCGCAACTCCACAACTAGAAACTCCACAACTGAAAAATCCACAACTAGATACTCCACAACTAGAAAATCCACAACTAGAAACTCCACAACTATAGACTCAACCACTTGAAACTCCACAAGTTTAAACTCCACAACTTAAGACTCCACAACTAGAAACTCCACAACTGGAAACTCCACAACTAGAAACTCCGCAACTAGAAACTCCGCAACAGAAGACTATACAACTAGAAACTCCACAACTAGAAACTCCGCAACTAGAAACTTCACAACTAGAGACTCTGCAATTCCACAACAAGAAACTCCACAACTGCAAACTCCACAACTAGATACTCCGGAACTAGAAACTCCGCAACTAGAAACTCCACAACCAGAGACTCTGCAACTAGAAACTCCGCAACTAGAAACTCCGCAGCTAGAAACTACACACTAGAGACTCCACAACTAGAAACTTCACGACTAGAAACTCCACAACTAGACACTCCACAACTAAAAACTCTTCAACTAGAAACTCCTAAACTAGAGACTCCACAACTAGAGAATCTACAACTAGAGACTTCAAACTAGAAACTCAACAACTAGAAACTCCACAACTAAAAACTCAACAACTAGAAACTCCACAGCATGAGACTCCGGAACTTGAAACTCCACAACTAGAAACTCCGCAACAAGAAACTCCACAACTAGAAACTCCACAACTTGAAACTCCACAACTAGAAACTCCACAACTCGAAACTCCACTAGTAGATACTCCACAACTGGAAACTCCGAAGCTAGAAACTACACAACTAGAGACTCCACAACTAGAAACTTCACGACTAGAAACTCCACAACTAGACACTCCACAACTAAAAACTTTTCAACTAGAAACTCCTAAACTAGAGACTCCACAACTAGAGAATCTACAACTAGAGACTTCAAACTAGAAAGTCAACAACTAGAAACTCCACAACTAAAAACTCAACAACTAGAAACTCCACAGCATGAGACTCCGGGACTTGAAACTCCACATCTAGAGACTCCACAACTTGAAACTCCACAACTAGAGACTCTGCAACTAGAAACTCCACAACTAGAGACTCCGCAACTCCACAACTATAAACTCCACAACTGAAAAATCCACAACTAGATACTCCACAACTAGAAAATCCACAACTAGAAACTCCACAACTATAGACTCCACAGCTTGAAACTCCACACGTTTAAGCTCCACAATTTAAGACTCCACAACTAGAAACTCCACAACTAGAAACTCCCCAACTAGAAACTCCGCAACTAGAAACTCCGCAACAGGAGACTCTACAAATAGAAATTCCACAACTAGAAACTCCAAAACTAGAAACTCCACAACTAGAGACTCTGGAACTATGGAACTCCGCAACTAGAAACTCCGCAACAAGAAATTCCAGAGCTAGAAACACCACAACTAGACACTCCGCAACTAGAAACTCCACAACTTGAGACGCCGCAACTAGAAACTCCACAACTTGAAACTTCACAACTAGAAACTCTGCAACAAGAGACTCCACAGCTAGAAACTCCACAACTAGAAACTCCACAACTAGACACTTCACAACTAAAAACTCTTCAACTAGAAACTCCTAAACTAGAGACTTCACAACTAGAGAATCTACAACTAGAGACTTCAAACTAGAAACTCAACAACTAGAAACTCCACAACTAAATATTCAACAACTAGAAACTCCACAGCTTGAGACTCCGCAACCAGAAACTCCACAACTATAAATTCCACAACTGGAAACTCCACTAATAGATACTCCACAACTGGAAACTCGGCAACTAGAAACTCCACAACTAGAGACTCCACAACTTGAAACTCCACAACTAGAGACTCTGCAACTAGAAACTCCACAACTAAAGAGTCCGCAACTCCACAACTAGAAACTTCACAACTGGAAAATCCTTAACTAGATACTCCACAACTAGAAAACCCACAACTAGAAACTCCACAACTATAGACCCCACAACTTGAAACTCCACAAGTTTAAACTCCACAACTTGAGACTCGACAACTAGAAACTCCACAACTAGAAACTCCCCAACCAAAAACTCCGCAACTGGAAACTTCGCAACAGGAGACTCTACAACTAGAAACTCCACAATTAGAAACTCCAAAACTAGAAACTCCACAACTAGAAACTCCACAACTAAAAACTTCACAATTCGAAACTCCACAACTAGAGACTCTGCAACTATAGAACTCCGCAACTAGAAACTTCGCATTTAAAAACTCCGCAACAAGAAATTCCACGGCTAGAAACACCACAACTAGACACTCCGCAACTAGAAACTCTACAACTAGAGACTCCTCAACTAGAGAATTCGCAACTAGAAACTCCAAAACTGGAGACTCTGCAACTAGAAACTCCGCAACAAGAAACTCCACAACTAGAAACTCCACAACTAGAAACTCCACAACTAGAAACTCCGCAACTAGAGACTCACCAACTAGAAACTCCACAACTAGAAACTCCACAACTACAAACTCCACAAATACAGACTCGGCAACTAGAAATTCCATATCTAGAAACTCCACAACTAAAACTGCAAAACTAGAGACTGCTCAACTAGAAACTCAACAACTAGAAACTCCACAACTAAAAGCTCCACAACTGAAAACTCCACAACTTGAGACTCCGCAACTTGAAACTTCACAACTAGAAACTCCGCTAATAAAAAGTCCGCAACTAGAAACTCCGCAACTAGAAACTCCACAACTTAAAACTCCACAACTAGATACTGCACAACTGGAAACTTTACAACTAGATACTTCACAACTGGAAACTCCACAACTAGATACTTCACAACTGGAAACTCCACAACTAGAAACTCCACAACTAGAGACTCCACAACTCGAATCTCAACAACTAGAAACTCCAGTACTAGAAACTCCACAACCAGAGACACCCCAACTCCACAACTAGAAACTCCACAACATGAAACTCCAACTAGATACTCCACAACTGGAAACTCCACAACTGGAGACTTCAGAAGTGGAAACTCCACAACTAGAGACTCTGCAACTAGAAACTTCACAACTAGAGACTCCGCAACTCCACAACTAGAAACTCCACAACTGAAAAATCCACAACTAGATACTCCACAACTAGAAAATCCACAACTAGAAACTCCACAACTATAGACTCAACCACTTGAAACTCCACAAGTTTAAACTCCACAACTTAAGACTCCACAACTAGAAACTCCACAACTGGAAACTCCACAACTAGAAACTCCGCAACTAGAAACTCCGCAACAGAAGACTATACAACTAGAAACTCCACAACTAGAAACTCCAAAACTAGAAACTCCACAACTAGAAACTTCACAACTAGAAACTCCGCCACTAGAGACTCCACCACTAGAAACTCCACAACTAGAAACTCCACAACCAGAAACTCCACAACTAGAAACTCCACAACTAGAAACTCCGCAACTAGAGACTCACCAACTAGAAACTCCACAACTAGAAACTCCACAACTACAAACTCCACAAATACAGACTCGGCAACTAGAAATTCCATATCTAGAAACTCCACAACTAAAACTGCAAAACTAGAGACTGCTCAACTAGAAAATCAACAACTAGAAACTCCACAACTAAAAACTCCACAACTGAAAACTCCACAACTCGAAACTCCACAACTCGAAACTCCACAACTGGAAACTCCACAACTAGACACTCCACAACTAAAAACTCTTCAACTAGAAAATTCAAAACTAGAGACTCCACAACTAGAGAATCTACAACTAGAGACTTCAAACTAGAAACTCAACAACTAGAAGCTTCAAAATTCCAAACTCTACTAGAAACTACACAACTGGAAACTCCACAACTAGACACTCCACAACTAAAAACTCCACAACTAGAGACACTGGAACTATGGAACTCCGCAACTAGAAACTCCGCAACAAGAAATTCCAGAGCTAGAAACACCACAACTAGACACTCCGCAACTAGAAACTCCACAACTTGAAACTTCACAACGAGAAACTCCGCTATTAAAAACTCCGCAACTCGAAACTCCGCAACTAGAAACTCCACAACTTAAAACTCCACAACTAGATACTCCACAACTGGAAACTTTACAACTAGATACTTCACAACTGGAAACTCCACAACTAGATACTCCACAACTGGAAACTCCACAACTAGAAACTCCACAACTAGAGACTCCACAACTCGAATCTCCACAACTAGAAACTCCAGTACTAGAAACTCCACAACCAGAGACTCCCCAACTCCACAACTAGAAACTTCACAACATGAAACTCCAACTAGATACTCCACAACTAGAAACTCCACAAATAGAGACTCCACAACTGGAAACTCCACAACTAGAGACTCTGCAACTAGAAACTTCACAACTAGAGACTCCGCAACTCCACAACTAGAAACTCCACAACTGAAATATCCACAACTAGATACTCCACAACTAGAAAATCAACAACTAGAAACTCCACAACTATAGACTCAACAACTTGAAACTCCACAAGTTTAAACTCCACAACTTGAAACTCCACAACTAGAAACTCCACAACCAGAAACTCCACAACTAGAGACTCCACAATTAGAAACTCCACAACTACAAACTCCACAACTAGAAACTCCACAACTAGAAACTCCAAAACTAGAAACTCCACAACTAGAAACTTCACAACTAGAAACTCCGCCACTAGAGACTCCGCAACTAGAGACTCACCAACTAGAAACTCCACAACTAGAAACTCCACAACTACAAACTCCACAAATACAGACTCGGCAACTAGAAATTACATATCTAGAAACTCCACAACTAAAACTGCAAAACTAGAGACTGCTCAACTAGAAACTCAACAACTAGAAACTCCACAACTAAAAACTCCACAACTGAAAACTCCACAACTTGAGACTCCGCAACTTGAAACTTCACAACTAGAAACTCCGCTAATCAAAAGTCCGCAACTAGAAACTCCGCAACTAGAAACTCCACAACTTAAAACTCCACAACTAGATACTGCACAACTGGAAACTTTACAACTAGATACTTCACAACTGGAAACTCCACAACTAGATACTTCACGACTGGAAACTCCACAACTAGAAACTCCACAACTAGAGACTCCACAACTCGAATCTCAACAACTAGAAACTCCAGTACTAGAAACTCCACAACCAGAGACACCCCAACTCCACAACTAGAAACTCCACAACATGAAACTCCAACTAGATACTCCACAACTAGAAACTCCACAACTGGAGACTCTGCAACTAGAAACTTCACAACTAGAGACTCCGCAACTCCACAACTAGAAACTCCACAACTGAAAAATCCACAACTAGATACTCCACAACTAGAAAATCCACAACTAGAAACTCCACAACTATAGACTCAACCACTTGAAACTCCACAAGTTTAAACTCCACAACTTAAGACTCCACAACTAGAAACTCCACAACTGGAAACTCCACAACTAGAAACTCCGCAACTAGAAACTCCGCAACAGAAGACTATACAACTAGAAACTCCACAACTAGAAACTCCGCAACTAGAAACTTCACAACTAGAGACTCTGCAATTCCACAACAAGAAACTCCACAACTGCAAACTCCACAACTAGATACTCCGGAACTAGAAACTCCGCAACTAGAAACTCCACAACCAGAGACTCTGCAACTAGAAACTCCGCAACTAGAAACTCCGCAGCTAGAAACTACACACTAGAGACTCCACAACTAGAAACTTCACGACTAGAAACTCCACAACTAGACACTCCACAACTAAAAACTCCACAACTAGAAACTCCACAACTACAAACTCCACAAATACAGACTCGGCAACTAGAAATTCCATATCTAGAAACTCCACAACTAAAACTGCAAAACTAGAGACTGCTCAACTAGAAACTCAACAACTAGAAACTCCACAACTAAAAACTCCACAACTGAAAACTCCACAACTTGAGACTCCGCAACTTGAAACTTCACAACTAGAAACTCCGCTAATAAAAAGTCCGCAACTAGAAACTCCGCAACTAGAAACTCCACAACTTAAAACTCCACAACTAGATACTGCACAACTGGAAACTTTACAACTAGATACTTCACAACTGGAAACTCCACAACTAGATACTTCACAACTGGAAACTCCACAACTAGAAACTCCACAACTAGAGACTCCACAACTCGAATCTCAACAACTAGAAACTCCAGTACTAGAAACTCCACAACCAGAGACACCCCAACTCCACAACTAGAAACTCCACAACATGAAACTCCAACTAGATACTCCACAACTAGAAACTCCACAACTGGAGACTTCACAAGTGGAAACTCCACAACTAGAGACTCTGCAACTAGAAACTTCACAACTAGAGACTCCGCAACTCCACAACTAGAAACTCCACAACTGAAAAATCCACAACTAGATACTCCACAACTAGAAAATCCACAACTAGAAACTCCACAACCATAGACTCAACCACTTGAAACTCCACAAGTTTAAACTCCACAACTTAAGACTCCACAACTAGAAACTCCACAACTGGAAACTCCACAACTAGAAACTCCGCAACTAGAAACTCCGCAACAGAAGACTATACAACTAGAAACTCCACAACTAGAAACTCCAAAACTAGAAACTCCACAACTAGAAACTTCACAACTAGAAACTCCGCCACTAGAGACTCCACCACTAGAAACTCCACAACTAGAAACTCCACAACCAGAAACTCCACAACTAGAAACTCCACAACTAGAAACTCCGCAACTAGAGACTCACCAACTAGAAACTCCACAACTAGAAACTCCACAACTACAAACTCCACAAATACAGACTCGGCAACTAGAAATTCCATATCTAGAAACTCCACAACTAAAACTGCAAAACTAGAGACTGCTCAACTAGAAACTCAACAACTAGAAACTCCACAACTAAAAACTCCACAACTGAAAACTCCACAACTCGAAACTCCACAACTCGAAACTCCACAACTGGAAACTCCACAACTAGACACTCCACAACTAAAAACTCTTCAACTAGAAAATTCAAAACTAGAGACTCCACAACTAGAGAATCTACAACTAGAGACTTCAAACTAGAAACTCAACAACTAGAAGCTTCAAAATTCCAAACTCTACTAGAAACTACACAACTGGAAACTCCACAACTAGACACACCACAACTAAAAACTCCACAACTAGAGACACTGGAACTATGGAACTCCGCAACTAGAAACTCCGCAACAAGAAATTCCAGAGCTAGAAACACCACAACTAGACACTCCGCAACTAGAAACTCCACAACTTGAGACGCCGCAACTAGAAACTCCACAACTTGAAACTTCACAACGAGAAACTCCGCTATTAAAAACTCCGCAACTAGAAACTCCACAACTTAAAACTCCACAACTAGATACTCCACAACTGGAAACTTTACAACTAGATACTTCACAACTGGAAACTCCACAACTAGATACTCCACAACTGGAAACTCCACAACTAGAAACTCCACAACTAGAGACTCCACAACTCGAATCTCCACAACTAGAAACTCCAGTACTAGAAACTCCACAACCAGAGACTCCCCAACTCCACAACTAGAAACTTCACAACATGAAACTCCAACTAGATACTCCACAACTAGAAACTCCACAAATAGAGACTCCACAACTGGAAACTCCACAACTAGAGACTCTGCAACTAGAAACTTCACAACTAGAGACTCCGCAACTCCACAACTAGAAACTCCACAACTGAAAAATCCACAACTAGATACTCCACAACTAGAAAATCAACAACTAGAAACTCCACAACTATAGACTCAACAACTTGAAACTCCACAAGTTTAAACTCCACAACTTGAAACTCCACAACTAGAAACTCCACAACCAGAAACTCCACAACTAGAGACTCCACAATTAGAAACTCCACAACTACAAACTCCACAACTAGAAACTCCACAACTAGAAACTCCAAAACTAGAAACTCCACAACTAGAAACTTCACAACTAGAAACTCCGCCACTAGAGACTCCACCACTAGAAACTCCACAACTAGAAACTCCACAACCACAAACTCCACAACTAGAAACTCCACAACTAGAAACTCCGCAACTAGAGACTCACCAACTAGAAACTCCACAACTAGAAACTCCACAACTACAAACTCCACAAATACAGACTCGGCAACTAGAAATTACATATCTAGAAACTCCACAACTAAAACTGCAAAACTAGAGACTGCTCAACTAGAAACTCAACAACTAGAAACTCCACAACTAAAAACTCCACAACTGAAAACTCCACAACTTGAGACTCCGCAACTTGAAACTTCACAACTAGAAACTCCGCTAATAAAAAGTCCGCAACTAGAAACTCCGCAACTAGAAACTCCACAACTTAAAACTCCACAACTAGATACTGCACAACTGGAAACTTTACAACTAGATACTTCACAACTGGAAACTCCACAACTAGATACTTCACGACTGGAAACTCCACAACTAGAAACTCCACAACTAGAGACTCCACAACTCGAATCTCAACAACTAGAAACTCCAGTACTAGAAACTCCACAACCAGAGACACCCCAACTCCACAACTAGAAACTCCACAACATGAAACTCCAACTAGATACTCCACAACTAGAAACTCCACAACTGGAGACTCTGCAACTAGAAACTTCACAACTAGAGACTCCGCAACTCCACAACTAGAAACTCCACAACTGAAAAATCCACAACTAGATACTCCACAACTAGAAAATCCACAACTAGAAACTCCACAACTATAGACTCAACCACTTGAAACTCCACAAGTTTAAACTCCACAACTTAAGACTCCACAACTAGAAACTCCACAACTGGAAACTCCACAACTAGAAACTCCGCAACTAGAAACTCCGCAACAGAAGACTATACAACTAGAAACTCCACAACTAGAAACTCCGCAACTAGAAACTTCACAACTAGAGACTCTGCAATTCCACAACAAGAAACTCCACAACTGCAAACTCCACAACTAGATACTCCGGAACTAGAAACTCCGCAACTAGAAACTCCACAACCAGAGACTCTGCAACTAGAAACTCCGCAACTAGAAACTCCGCAGCTAGAAACTACACACTAGAGACTCCACAACTAGAAACTTCACGACTAGAAACTCCACAACTAGACACTCCACAACTAAAAACTCTTCAACTAGAAACTCCTAAACTAGAGACTCCACAACTAGAGAATCTACAACTAGAGACTTCAAACTAGAAACTCAACAACTAGAAACTCCACAACTAAAAACTCAACAACTAGAAACTCCACAGCATGAGACTCCGCAACAAGAAACTCCACAACTAGAAACTCCACAACTAGAAACTCCACAACTAGAAACTCCGCAACTAGAGACTCACCAACTAGAAACTCCACAACTAGAAACTCCACAACTACAAACTCCACAAATACAGACTCGGCAACTAGAAATTCCATATCTAGAAACTTCACAACTAAAACTGCAAAACTAGAGACTGCTCAACTAGAAACTCAACAACTAGAAACTCCACAACTAAAAACTCCACAACTGAAAACTCCACAACTTGAGACTCCGCAACTTGAAACTTCACAACTAGAAACTCCGCTAATAAAAAGTCCGCAACTAGAAACTCCGCAACTTAAAACTCCACAACTAGATACTGCACAACTGGAAACTTTACAACTAGATACTTCACAACTGGAAACTCCACAACTAGATACTTCACAACTGGAAACTCCACAACTAGAAACTCCACAACTAGAGACTCCACAACTCGAATCTCAACAACTAGAAACTCCAGTACTAGAAACTCCACAACCAGAGACACCCCAACTCCACAACTAGAAACTCCACAACATGAAACTCCAACTAGATACTCCACAACTAGAAACTCCACAACTGGAGACTTCACAAGTGGAAACTCCACAACTAGAGACTCTGCAACTAGAAACTCCACAACTAAAGAGTCCGCAACTCCACAACTAGAAACTTCACAACTGGAAAATCCTTAACTAGATACTCCACAACTAGAAAACCCACAACTAGAAACTCCACAACTATAGACCCCACAACTTGAAACTCCACAAGTTTAAACTCCACAACTTGAGACTCGACAACTAGAAACTCCACAACTAGAAACTCCCCAACCAAAAACTCCGCAACTGGAAACTTCGCAACAGGAGACTCTACAACTAGAAACTCCACAATTAGAAACTCCAAAACTAGAAACTCCACAACTAGAAACTCCACAACTAAAAACTTCACAATTCGAAACTCCACAACTAGAGACTCTGCAACTATAGAACTCCGCAACTAGAAACTTCGCATTTAAAAACTCCGCAACAAGAAATTCCACGGCTAGAAACACCACAACTAGACACTCCGCAACTAGAAACTCTACAACTAGAGACTCCTCAACTAGAGAATTCGCAACTAGAAACTCCAAAACTGGAGACTCTGCAACTAGAAACTCCGCAGCGAGAAACTACACAACTAGAATCTTCACAACTAGAAACTCCACAACTCGAAACTCCACAACTAGAAACTCCAAAACTAGAACTTCCACAACTCGAAACTCCACGACCAGAAACTCCACAACTTGAGACTCCGCAACTAGGAACTCCACAACTTGAAACTCCACAACTAGAAACTCCACAACCAGAAACTCCACAACTAGAGACTCCACAATTAGAAACTCCACAACTACAAACTCCACAAATAGAGACTCGGCAACTAGAAATTCCATATCTAGAAACTCCACAACTAGAAACTCCACAACTAGAAACTGCAAAACTAGAGACTTCACAACTAGAAACTCAACAACTAGAAACTCCACAACCAGAAACACCACAACTAGAAACTCCACAACTGGAAACTTCACAACTAGAAACTCCGCAACTAGAAACTCCACAACTAGAAACTCCACAACTAGAAACTCCACAACTAGAAACTCCGCAACCAGAAACTCCACTACCAGAAACTCCACAACTAGAAACTCCAGAACTAGAGACTCCACAACTAGAGAATCTACAACTAGAGACTTCAAACTAGAAACTCAACAAATAGAAGCTTCAAAATTCTAAACTCTACTAGAAACTACACAACTGGAAACTCCACAACTAGACACTCCACAACTAAAAACTCCACAACTAGAGACTCTGGAACTATAGAACTCCACAACTAGAAACTCCGCAACAAGAAATTCCAGAGCTAGAAATACCACAACTAGACACTCCGCAACTAGAAACTCCACAACTTGAGACGCCGCAACTGGAAACTCCACAACTTGAAACTTCACAACGAGAAACTCCGCTATTAAAAACTCCGCAACTAGAAACTCCGCAACTAGAAACTCCACAACTTAAAACTCCACAACTAGATACTCCACAACTGGAAACTTTACAACTAGATACTTCACAACTGGAAACTCCACAACTAGATACTGCACAACTGGAAACTCCACAACTAGAAACTCCACAACTAGAGACTCCACAACTCGAATCTCCACAACTAGAAACTCCAGTACTAGAAACTCCACAACCAAAGACTCCCCAACTCCACAACTAGAAACTTCACAACATGAAACTCCAACTAGATACTCCACAACTAGAAACTCCACAAATAGAGACTCCACAACTGGAAACTCCACAACTAGAGACTCTGCAGCTAGAAACTTCACAACTAGAGACTCCGCAACTCCACAACTAGAAACTCCACAACTGAAAAATCCACAACTAGATACTCCACAACTAGAAAATCAACAACTAGAAACTCCACAACTATAGACTCAACAACTTGAAACTCCACAAGTTTAAACTCCACAACTTAAGACTCCACAACTAGAAACTCCACAACTGGAAACTCCACAACTAGAAACTCCGCAACTAGAAACTCCGCAACAGGAGACTCTACAACTAGAAACTCCACAACTAGAAACTCCAAAACTAGAAACTCCACAACTAGAAACTTCACAACTAGAAACTCCGCCACTAGAGACTCCACCACTAGAAACTCCACAACTAGAAACTCCACAACCAGAAACTCCACAACTAGAAACTCCACAACTAGAAACTCCGCAACTAGAGACTCACCAACTAGAAACTCCACAACTAGAAACTCCACAACTACAAACTCCACAAATACAGACTCGGCAACTAGAAATTCCATATCTAGAAACTCCACAACTAAAACTGCAAAACTAGAGACTGCTCAACTAGAAACTCAACAAGTAGAAACTCCACAACTAAAAACTCGACAACTGAAAACTTCACAACTTGAGACTCCGCAACTTGAAACTTCACAAATAGAAACTCCGCTATTGAAAACTCCGCAACTAGAAACTCCACAACTAGAAACTCCACAACTTAAAACTCCACAACTAGATACTCCACAACTTTAAACTCCAGAACTTGAGACTCCACAACTAGAAACTCCACAACTAGAAACTCTGCAACTAGAGACTCCACAACTAGAATTTCCACAACTAGAAACTCCACAACTACAAACTCCACAAATAGAGACTCAGCTACAAGAAATTTCATGTCTAGAAAGTCCACAACTAAAAACTTCACAACTGGAAACTCCACAACTAGAAACTCCACAACTAGAGACTCCGCAACTAGACTTCACAACTTGAAACTCCACAACTAGAGACTCCGCAACTAGAAACTCCACAACTAGAAACTCCACAACTGGAAACTCCACAACTAGAATCTCCACAACTATAAACTCCACAACTAGAGACTCCGCAACTAGAAACTCCACAACCAGAGACTCTGCAACTAGAAACTCCAAAACTAGAGACTCCACAACTAGAGAATCTACAACTAGAGACTTCAAACTAGAAACTCAACAACTAGAAACTTCAAAATTCGAAACTCTACTAGAAACTACACAACTGGAAACTCCACAACTAGACACTCCACAACTAGAAACTCGACAACTAGAGACTCTGCAACTATGGAACTCCGTAACTAGAAACTCCGCAACAAAAAATTCCAGAGCTAGAAACATCACAACTAGACACTCCGCAACTAGAAACTCCACAACTTGAGATGCCGCAACTAGAAACTCCACAACTTGAAACTTCACAACGAGAAACTCCACAACTAGAAACTCTACAACTAGAGACTCCTCAACTAGAGAATTCGCAACTAGAAACTCCAAAACTAGAGACTCTGCAACTAGAAACTCCGCAGCTAGAAACTTCACAACTACAAACTCCACATTTAGAAACTCCACAACTAGAAACTCCACAACTAGAGATTCCGCAACTAGAGACTCCACCACTAGAAACTCCACAACTAGAAACTCCACAACCAGAAACTCCACAACTAGAAACTCCACAACTAGAGACTCACCAACTAGAAACTCCACAACTAAAAACTCCACAACTACAAACTCCACAAATACAGACTCGGCAACTAGAAATTCCATATCTAGAAACTCCACAACTAAAAACTGCAAAACTAGAGACTTCTCAACTAGAAACTCAACAACTAGAAACTCCACAACTAAAAACTCCGCAACTGAAAACTCCACAACTTGAGACTCCGCAACTTGAAACTTCACAACAAGAAACTCCGCTATTAAAAACTCCGCAACTAGAAACTCCGCAACTAGAAATTCAACAACTTAAAACTCCACAACTAGATACTCCACAACTGGAAACTCTACAACTAGATACTTCACAACTGGAAACTCCACAACTCGAATCTCCACAACTAGAAACTCCAGTACTAGAAACTCCACAATCAGAGACTCCCCAACTCCACAACTAGAAACTCCACAACATGAAACTCCAACTAGATACTCCACAACTAGAAACTCCACAACTAGAGACTCCACAACTGGAAACTCCACAACTAGAGACTCTGCAACTAGAAACTTCACAACTAGAGACTCCGCAACTCCACAACTAGAAACTCCACAACTGAAAAATTCACAACTAGATACTCCACAATTAGAAAATCCACAACTAGAAACTCCACAACTATAGACTCAACAACTTGAAACTCCACAAGTTTAAACTCCACAACTTAAGACTCCACAACTAGAAACTCCACAACTGGAAACTCCACAACTAGAAACTCCGCAACTAGAAACTCCGCAACAGAAGACTCTACAACTAGAAACTCCACAACTAGAAACTACAAAACTAGAAACTCCACAACTAGAAACTCCACAACTAGAAACTTCACAACTAGAGACTCCGCAACTAGAGACTCCACAACTAGAAACTCCACAACCAGAGACTCTGCAATTCCACAACTAGAAACTCCACAACTGCAAACTCCACAACCAGATACTCCGCAACTAGAAACTCCGCAACTAGAAACTCCACAACCAGAGACTCTGCAACTAGAAACTCCACAACTAGAAACTCCAAAACTTGAAACTCCACAACTAGAAACTCCACAACTAGAAACTCCACAACTAAAAACTCCACAACTGGAAACTCCGCAACTAGAAACTCCACAACTAGAAACTCCACAACTAGAGACTCCGCAGCTAGAAACTCCACAACCAGAGACTCTGCAACTAGAAAATCCGCAACTAGAAACTCCGCAGCTAGAAACTACACAACTAGAGACTCCACAACTAGAAACTCCACAACTAGAAACTCCACAACTAGAAACTCCACAACTAGAAACTCCACAACTTGAAACCTCGCAACCTTAACTTACGCAACTAGAAAATCCACAGCTAGAGATTCCGCAACTAGAAACTCCACAACTAGAAACTCCACAACTGGAAACTCCACAACTAGATACTCCACAACTGGAAACTCCACAACTAGAAACTCCACAACTAGAGACTCCACAACTCGAATCTCCACAACTAGAAACTCCAGTACTAGAAACTCCACAACCAGAGACTCCCCAACTCCACAACTAGAAACTTCACAACATGAAACTCCGACTAGATACTCCACAACTAGAAACTCCACAAATAGAGACTCCACAACTGGAAACTCCACAACTAGAGACTCTGCAACTAGAAACTTCACAACTAGAGACTCCGCAACTCCACAACTAGAAACTCCACAACTGAAAAATCCACAACTAGATACTCCACAACTAGAAAATCAACAACTAGAAACTCCACAAGTATAGACTCAACAACTTGAAACTCCACAAGTTTAAACTCCACAACTTGAAACTCCACAACTAGAAACTCCACAACCAGAAACTCCACAACTAGAGACTCCACAATTAGAAACTCCACAACTACAAACTCCACAACTAGAAACTCCAAAACTAGAAACTCCACAACTAGAAACTTCACAACTAGAAACTCCGCCACTAGAGACTCCACCACTAGAAACTCCACAACTAGAAACTCCACAACCAGAAACTCCACAACTAGAAACTCCACAACTAGAAACTCCGCAACTAGAGACTCACCAACTAGAAACTCCCCAACTAGAAACTCCACAACTACAAACTCCACAAATACAGACTCGGCAACTAGAAATTCCATATCTAGAAACTCTACAACTAAAACTGCAAAACTAGAGACTGCCCAACTAGAAACTCAACAACTAGAAACTCCACAACTAAAAACTCGACAACTGAAAACTTCACAACTTGAGACTCCGCAACTTGAAACTTCACAAATAGAAACTCCGCTATTGAAAACTCCGCAACTAGAAACTCCACAACTTAAAACTCCACAACTAGATACTCCACAACTTTAAACTCCACAACTTGAGACTCCACAACTAGAAACTCCACAACTAGAAACTCTGCAACTAGAAACTCCACAACCAGAGACTCTGCAACTAGAAACTCCAAAACTAGAGACTCCACAACTAGAGAATCTACAACTAGAGACTTCAAACTAGAAACTCAACAACTAGAAACTTCAAAATTCGAAACTCTACTAGAAACTACACAACTGGAAACTCCACAACTAGACACTCCACAACTAGAAACTCGACAACTAGAGACTCTGCAACTATGGTACTCCGCAACTAGAAACTCCGCAACAAAAAATTCCAGAGCTGGAAACATCACAACTAGACACTCCGCAACTAGAAACTCCACAACTTGAGATGCCGCAACTAGAAACTCCACAACTTGAAACTTCACAACGAGAAACTCCACAACTAGAAACTCTACAACTAGAGACTCCTCAACTAGAGAATTCGCAACTAGAAACTCCACAACTTGAGACTCCGCAACTTGAAACTTCACAACTAGAAACTCCGCTAATAAAAAGTCCGCAACTAGAAACTCCGCAACTAGAAACTCCACAACTTAAAACTCCACAACTAGATACTGCACAACTGGAAACTTTACAACTAGATACTTCACAACTGGAAACTCCACAACTAGATACTTCACGACTGGAAACTCCACAACTAGAAACTCCACAACTAGAGACTCCACAACTCGAATCTCAACAACTAGAAACTCCAGTACTAGAAACTCCACAACCAGAGACACCCCAACTCCACAACTAGAAACTCCACAACATGAAACTCCAACTAGATACTCCACAACTAGAAACTCCACAACTGGAGACTCTGCAACTAGAAACTTCACAACTAGAGACTCCGCAACTCCACAACTAGAAACTCCACAACTGAAAAATCCACAACTAGATACTCCACAACTAGAAAATCCACAACTAGAAACTCCACAACTATAGACTCAACCACTTGAAACTCCACAAGTTTAAACTCCACAACTTAAGACTCCACAACTAGAAACTCCACAACTGGAAACTCCACAACTAGAAACTCCGCAACTAGAAACTCCGCAACAGAAGACTATACAACTAGAAACTCCACAACTAGAAACTCCGCAACTAGAAACTTCACAACTAGAGACTCTGCAATTCCACAACAAGAAACTCCACAACTGCAAACTCCACAACTAGATACTCCGGAACTAGAAACTCCGCAACTAGAAACTCCACAACCAGAGACTCTGCAACTAGAAACTCCGCAACTAGAAACTCCGCAGCTAGAAACTACACACTAGAGACTCCACAACTAGAAACTTCACGACTAGAAACTCCACAACTAGACACTCCACAACTAAAAACTCTTCAACTAGAAACTCCTAAACTAGAGACTCCACAACTAGAGAATCTACAACTAGAGACTTCAAACTAGAAACTCAACAACTAGAAACTCCACAACTAAAAACTCAACAACTAGAAACTCCACAGCATGAGACTCCGCAACAAGAAACTCCACAACTAGAAACTCCACAACTAGAAACTCCACAACTAGAAACTCCGCAACTAGAGACTCACCAACTAGAAACTCCACAACTAGAAACTCCACAACTACAAACTCCACAAATACAGACTCGGCAACTAGAAATTCCATATCTAGAAACTTCACAACTAAAACTGCAAAACTAGAGACTGCTCAACTAGAAACTCAACAACTAGAAACTCCACAACTAAAAACTCCACAACTGAAAACTCCACAACTTGAGACTCCGCAACTTGAAACTTCACAACTAGAAACTCCGCTAATAAAAAGTCCGCAACTAGAAACTCCGCAACTTAAAACTCCACAACTAGATACTGCACAACTGGAAACTTTACAACTAGATACTTCACAACTGGAAACTCCACAACTAGATACTTCACAACTGGAAACTCCACAACTAGAAACTCCACAACTAGAGACTCCACAACTCGAATCTCAACAACTAGAAACTCCAGTACTAGAAACTCCACAACCAGAGACACCCCAACTCCACAACTAGAAACTCCACAACATGAAACTCCAACTAGATACTCCACAACTAGAAACTCCACAACTGGAGACTTCACAAGTGGAAACTCCACAACTAGAGACTCTGCAACTAGAAACTCCACAACTAAAGAGTCCGCAACTCCACAACTAGAAACTTCACAACTGGAAAATCCTTAACTAGATACTCCACAACTAGAAAACCCACAACTAGAAACTCCACAACTATAGACCCCACAACTTGAAACTCCACAAGTTTAAACTCCACAACTTGAGACTCGACAACTAGAAACTCCACAACTAGAAACTCCCCAACCAAAAACTCCGCAACTGGAAACTTCGCAACAGGAGACTCTACAACTAGAAACTCCACAATTAGAAACTCCAAAACTAGAAACTCCACAACTAGAAACTCCACAACTAAAAACTTCACAATTCGAAACTCCACAACTAGAGACTCTGCAACTATAGAACTCCGCAACTAGAAACTTCGCATTTAAAAACTCCGCAACAAGAAATTCCACGGCTAGAAACACCACAACTAGACACTCCGCAACTAGAAACTCTACAACTAGAGACTCCTCAACTAGAGAATTCGCAACTAGAAACTCCAAAACTGGAGACTCTGCAACTAGAAACTCCGCAGCGAGAAACTACACAACTAGAATCTTCACAACTAGAAACTCCACAACTCGAAACTCCACAACTAGAAACTCCAAAACTAGAACTTCCACAACTCGAAACTCCACGACCAGAAACTCCACAACTTGAGACTCCGCAACTAGGAACTCCACAACTTGAAACTCCACAACTAGAAACTCCACAACCAGAAACTCCACAACTAGAGACTCCACAATTAGAAACTCCACAACTACAAACTCCACAAATAGAGACTCGGCAACTAGAAATTCCATATCTAGAAACTCCACAACTAGAAACTACACAACTAGAAACTGCAAAACTAGAGACTTCACAACTAGAAACTCAACAACTAGAAACTCCACAACCAGAAACACCACAACTAGAAACTCCACAACTGGAAACTTCACAACTAGAAACTCCGCAACTAGAAACTCCACAACTAGAAACTCCACAACTAGAAACTCCACAACTAGAAACTCCGCAACCAGAAACTCCACTACCAGAAACTCCACAACTAGAAACTCCAGAACTAGAGACTCCACAACTAGAGAATCTACAACTAGAGACTTCAAACTAGAAACTCAACAAATAGAAGCTTCAAAATTCTAAACTCTACTAGAAACTACACAACTGGAAACTCCACAACTAGACACTCCACAACTAAAAACTCCACAACTAGAGACTCTGGAACTATAGAACTCCACAACTAGAAACTCCGCAACAAGAAATTCCAGAGCTAGAAATACCACAACTAGACACTCCGCAACTAGAAACTCCACAACTTGAGACGCCGCAACTGGAAACTCCACAACTTGAAACTTCACAACGAGAAACTCCGCTATTAAAAACTCCGCAACTAGAAACTCCGCAACTAGAAACTCCACAACTTAAAACTCCACAACTAGATACTCCACAACTGGAAACTTTACAACTAGATACTTCACAACTGGAAACTCCACAACTAGATACTGCACAACTGGAAACTCCACAACTAGAAACTCCACAACTAGAGACTCCACAACTCGAATCTCCACAACTAGAAACTCCAGTACTAGAAACTCCACAACTAAAGACTCCCCAACTCCACAACTAGAAACTTCACAACATGAAACTCCAACTAGATACTCCACAACTAGAAACTCCACAAATAGAGACTCCACAACTGGAAACTCCACAACTAGAGACTCTGCAGCTAGAAACTTCACAACTAGAGACTCCGCAACTCCACAACTAGAAACTCCACAACTGAAAAATCCACAACTAGATACTCCACAACTAGAAAATCAACAACTAGAAACTCCACAACTATAGACTCAACAACTTGAAACTCCACAAGTTTAAACTCCACAACTTAAGACTCCACAACTAGAAACTCCACAACTGGAAACTCCACAACTAGAAACTCCGCAACTAGAAACTCCGCAACAGGAGACTCTACAACTAGAAACTCCACAACTAGAAACTCCAAAACTAGAAACTCCACAACTAGAAACTTCACAACTAGAAACTCCGCCACTAGAGACTCCACCACTAGAAACTCCACAACTAGAAACTCCACAACCAGAAACTCCACAACTAGAAACTCCACAACTAGAAACTCCGCAACTAGAGACTCACCAACTAGAAACTCCACAACTAGAAACTCCACAACTACAAACTCCACAAATACAGACTCGGCAACTAGAAATTCCATATCTAGAAACTCCACAACTAAAACTGCAAAACTAGAGACTGCTCAACTAGAAACTCAACAAGTAGAAACTCCACAACTAAAAACTCGACAACTGAAAACTTCACAACTTGAGACTCCGCAACTTGAAACTTCACAAATAGAAACTCCGCTATTGAAAACTCCGCAACTAGAAACTCCACAACTAGAAACTCCACAACTTAAAACTCCACAACTAGATACTCCACAACTTTAAACTCCACAACTTGAGACTCCACAACTAGAAACTCCACAACTAGAAACTCTGCAACTAGAGACTCCACAACTAGAATTTCCACAACTAGAAACTCCACAACTACAAACTCCACAAATAGAGACTCAGCTACAAGAAATTTCATGTCTAGAAAGTCCACAACTAAAAACTTCACAACTGGAAACTCCACAACTAGAAACTCCACAACTAGAGACTCCGCAACTAGACTTCACAACTTGAAACTCCACAACTAGAGACTCCGCAACTAGAAACTCCACAACTAGAAACTCCACAACTGGAAACTCCACAACTAGAATCTCCACAACTATAAACTCCACAACTAGAGACTCCGCAACTAGAAACTCCACAACCAGAGACTCTGCAACTAGAAACTCCAAAACTAGAGACTCCACAACTAGAGAATCTACAACTAGAGACTTCAAACTAGAAACTCAACAACTAGAAACTTCAAAATTCGAAACTCTACTAGAAACTACACAACTGGAAACTCCACAACTAGACACTCCACAACTAGAAACTCGACAACTAGAGACTCTGCAACTATGGAACTCCGTAACTAGAAACTCCGCAACAAAAAATTCCAGAGCTAGAAACATCACAACTAGACACTCCGCAACTAGAAACTCCACAACTTGAGATGCCGCAACTAGAAACTCCACAACTTGAAACTTCACAACGAGAAACTCCACAACTAGAAACTCTACAACTAGAGACTCCTCAACTAGAGAATTCGCAACTAGAAACTCCAAAACTAGAGACTCTGCAACTAGAAACTCCGCAGCTAGAAACTTCACAACTACAAACTCCACATTTAGAAACTCCACAACTAGAAACTCCACAACTAGAGATTCCGCAACTAGAGACTCCACCACTAGAAACTCCACAACTAGAAACTCCACAACCAGAAACTCCACAACTAGAAACTCCACAACTAGAGACTCACCAACTAGAAACTCCACAACTAAAAACTCCACAACTACAAACTCCACAAATACAGACTCGGCAACTAGAAATTCCATATCTAGAAACTCCACAACTAAAAACTGCAAAACTAGAGACTTCTCAACTAGAAACTCAACAACTAGAAACTCCACAACTAAAAACTCCGCAACTGAAAACTCCACAACTTGAGACTCCGCAACTTGAAACTTCACAACAAGAAACTCCGCTATTAAAAACTCCGCAACTAGAAACTCCGCAACTAGAAATTCAACAACTTAAAACTCCACAACTAGATACTCCACAACTGGAAACTCTACAACTAGATACTTCACAACTGGAAACTCCACAACTCGAATCTCCACAACTAGAAACTCCAGTACTAGAAACTCCACAATCAGAGACTCCCCAACTCCACAACTAGAAACTCCACAACATGAAACTCCAACTAGATACTCCACAACTAGAAACTCCACAACTAGAGACTCCACAACTGGAAACTCCACAACTAGAGACTCTGCAACTAGAAACTTCACAACTAGAGACTCCGCAACTCCACAACTAGAAACTCCACAACTGAAAAATTCACAACTAGATACTCCACAATTAGAAAATCCACAACTAGAAACTCCACAACTATAGACTCAACAACTTGAAACTCCACAAGTTTAAACTCCACAACTTAAGACTCCACAACTAGAAACTCCACAACTGGAAACTCCACAACTAGAAACTCCGCAACTAGAAACTCCGCAACAGAAGACTCTACAACTAGAAACTCCACAACTAGAAACTACAAAACTAGAAACTCCACAACTAGAAACTCCACAACTAGAAACTTCACAACTAGAGACTCCGCAACTAGAGACTCCACAACTAGAAACTCCACAACCAGAGACTCTGCAATTCCACAACTAGAAACTCCACAACTGCAAACTCCACAACCAGATACTCCGCAACTAGAAACTCCGCAACTAGAAACTCCACAACCAGAGACTCTGCAACTAGAAACTCCACAACTAGAAACTCCAAAACTTGAAACTCCACAACTAGAAACTCCACAACTAGAAACTCCACAACTAAAAACTCCACAACTGGAAACTCCGCAACTAGAAACTCCACAACTAGAAACTCCACAACTAGAGACTCCGCAGCTAGAAACTCCACAACCAGAGACTCTGCAACTAGAAAATCCGCAACTAGAAACTCCGCAGCTAGAAACTACACAACTAGAGACTCCACAACTAGAAACTCCACAACTAGAAACTCCACAACTAGAAACTCCACAACTAGAAACTCCACAACTTGAAACCTCGCAACCTTAACTTACGCAACTAGAAAATCCACAGCTAGAGATTCCGCAACTAGAAACTCCACAACTAGAAACTCCACAACTGGAAACTCCACAACTAGATACTCCACAACTGGAAACTCCACAACTAGAAACTCCACAACTAGAGACTCCACAACTCGAATCTCCACAACTAGAAACTCCAGTACTAGAAACTCCACAACCAGAGACTCCCCAACTCCACAACTAGAAACTTCACAACATGAAACTCCGACTAGATACTCCACAACTAGAAACTCCACAAATAGAGACTCCACAACTGGAAACTCCACAACTAGAGACTCTGCAACTAGAAACTTCACAACTAGAGACTCCGCAACTCCACAACTAGAAACTCCACAACTGAAAAATCCACAACTAGATACTCCACAACTAGAAAATCAACAACTAGAAACTCCACAAGTATAGACTCAACAACTTGAAACTCCACAAGTTTAAACTCCACAACTTGAAACTCCACAACTAGAAACTCCACAACCAGAAACTCCACAACTAGAGACTCCACAATTAGAAACTCCACAACTACAAACTCCACAACTAGAAACTCCAAAACTAGAAACTCCACAACTAGAAACTTCACAACTAGAAACTCCGCCACTAGAGACTCCACCACTAGAAACTCCACAACTAGAAACTCCACAACCAGAAACTCCACAACTAGAAACTCCACAACTAGAAACTCCGCAACTAGAGACTCACCAACTAGAAACTCCCCAACTAGAAACTCCACAACTACAAACTCCACAAATACAGACTCGGCAACTAGAAATTCCATATCTAGAAACTCTACAACTAAAACTGCAAAACTAGAGACTGCCCAACTAGAAACTCAACAACTAGAAACTCCACAACTAAAAACTCGACAACTGAAAACTTCACAACTTGAGACTCCGCAACTTGAAACTTCACAAATAGAAACTCCGCTATTGAAAACTCCGCAACTAGAAACTCCACAACTTAAAACTCCACAACTAGATACTCCACAACTTTAAACTCCACAACTTGAGACTCCACAACTAGAAACTCCACAACTAGAAACTCTGCAACTAGAAACTCCACAACCAGAGACTCTGCAACTAGAAACTCCAAAACTAGAGACTCCACAACTAGAGAATCTACAACTAGAGACTTCAAACTAGAAACTCAACAACTAGAAACTTCAAAATTCGAAACTCTACTAGAAACTACACAACTGGAAACTCCACAACTAGACACTCCACAACTAGAAACTCGACAACTAGAGACTCTGCAACTATGGTACTCCGCAACTAGAAACTCCGCAACAAAAAATTCCAGAGCTGGAAACATCACAACTAGACACTCCGCAACTAGAAACTCCACAACTTGAGATGCCGCAACTAGAAACTCCACAACTTGAAACTTCACAACGAGAAACTCCACAACTAGAAACTCTACAACTAGAGACTCCTCAACTAGAGAATTCGCAACTAGAAACTCCACAACTTGAGACTCCGCAACTTGAAACTTCACAACTAGAAACTCCGCTAATAAAAAGTCCGCAACTAGAAACTCCGCAACTAGAAACTCCACAACTTAAAACTCCACAACTAGATACTGCACAACTGGAAACTTTACAACTAGATACTTCACAACTGGAAACTCCACAACTAGATACTTCACGACTGGAAACTCCACAACTAGAAACTCCACAACTAGAGACTCCACAACTCGAATCTCAACAACTAGAAACTCCAGTACTAGAAACTCCACAACCAGAGACACCCCAACTCCACAACTAGAAACTCCACAACATGAAACTCCAACTAGATACTCCACAACTAGAAACTCCACAACTGGAGACTCTGCAACTAGAAACTTCACAACTAGAGACTCCGCAACTCCACAACTAGAAACTCCACAACTGAAAAATCCACAACTAGATACTCCACAACTAGAAAATCCACAACTAGAAACTCCACAACTATAGACTCAACCACTTGAAACTCCACAAGTTTAAACTCCACAACTTAAGACTCCACAACTAGAAACTCCACAACTGGAAACTCCACAACTAGAAACTCCGCAACTAGAAACTCCGCAACAGAAGACTATACAACTAGAAACTCCACAACTAGAAACTCCGCAACTAGAAACTTCACAACTAGAGACTCTGCAATTCCACAACAAGAAACTCCACAACTGCAAACTCCACAACTAGATACTCCGGAACTAGAAACTCCGCAACTAGAAACTCCACAACCAGAGACTCTGCAACTAGAAACTCCGCAACTAGAAACTCCGCAGCTAGAAACTACACACTAGAGACTCCACAACTAGAAACTTCACGACTAGAAACTCCACAACTAGACACTCCACAACTAAAAACTCTTCAACTAGAAACTCCTAAACTAGAGACTCCACAACTAGAGAATCTACAACTAGAGACTTCAAACTAGAAACTCAACAACTAGAAACTCCACAACTAAAAACTCAACAACTAGAAACTCCACAGCATGAGACTCCGCAACAAGAAACTCCACAACTAGAAACTCCACAACTAGAAACTCCACAACTAGAAACTCCGCAACTAGAGACTCACCAACTAGAAACTCCACAACTAGAAACTCCACAACTACAAACTCCACAAATACAGACTCGGCAACTAGAAATTCCATATCTAGAAACTTCACAACTAAAACTGCAAAACTAGAGACTGCTCAACTAGAAACTCAACAACTAGAAACTCCACAACTAAAAACTCCACAACTGAAAACTCCACAACTTGAGACTCCGCAACTTGAAACTTCACAACTAGAAACTCCGCTAATAAAAAGTCCGCAACTAGAAACTCCGCAACTTAAAACTCCACAACTAGATACAGCACAACTGGAAACTTTACAACTAGATACTTCACAACTGGAAACTCCACAACTAGATACTTCACAACTGGAAACTCCACAACTAGAAACTCCACAACTAGAGACTCCACAACTCGAATCTCAACAACTAGAAACTCCAGTACTAGAAACTCCACAACCAGAGACACCCCAACTCCACAACTAGAAACTCCACAACATGAAACTCCAACTAGATACTCCACAACTAGAAACTCCACAACTGGAGACTTCACAAGTGGAAACTCCACAACTAGAGACTCTGCAACTAGAAACTCCACAACTAAAGAGTCCGCAACTCCACAACTAGAAACTTCACAACTGGAAAATCCTTAACTAGATACTCCACAACTAGAAAACCCACAACTAGAAACTCCACAACTATAGACCCCACAACTTGAAACTCCACAAGTTTAAACTCCACAACTTGAGACTCGACAACTAGAAACTCCACAACTAGAAACTCCCCAACCAAAAACTCCGCAACTGGAAACTTCGCAACAGGAGACTCTACAACTAGAAACTCCACAATTAGAAACTCCAAAACTAGAAACTCCACAACTAGAAACTCCACAACTAAAAACTTCACAATTCGAAACTCCACAACTAGAGACTCTGCAACTATAGAACTCCGCAACTAGAAACTTCGCATTTAAAAACTCCGCAACAAGAAATTCCACGGCTAGAAACACCACAACTAGACACTCCGCAACTAGAAACTCTACAACTAGAGACTCCTCAACTAGAGAATTCGCAACTAGAAACTCCAAAACTGGAGACTCTGCAACTAGAAACTCCGCAGCGAGAAACTACACAACTAGAATCTTCACAACTAGAAACTCCACAACTCGAAACTCCACAACTAGAAACTCCAAAACTAGAACTTCCACAACTCGAAACTCCACGACCAGAAACTCCACAACTTGAGACTCCGCAACTAGGAACTCCACAACTTGAAACTCCACAACTAGAAACTCCACAACCAGAAACTCCACAACTAGAGACTCCACAATTAGAAACTCCACAACTACAAACTCCACAAATAGAGACTCGGCAACTAGAAATTCCATATCTAGAAACTCCACAACTAGAAACTCCACAACTAGAAACTGCAAAACTAGAGACTTCACAACTAGAAACTCAACAACTAGAAACTCCACAACCAGAAACACCACAACTAGAAACTCCACAACTGGAAACTTCACAACTAGAAACTCCGCAACTAGAAACTCCACAACTAGAAACTCCACAACTAGAAACTCCACAACTAGAAACTCCGCAACCAGAAACTCCACTACCAGAAACTCCACAACTAGAAACTCCAGAACTAGAGACTCCACAACTAGAGAATCTACAACTAGAGACTTCAAACTAGAAACTCAACAAATAGAAGCTTCAAAATTCTAAACTCTACTAGAAACTACACAACTGGAAACTCCACAACTAGACACTCCACAACTAAAAACTCCACAACTAGAGACTCTGGAACTATAGAACTCCACAACTAGAAACTCCGCAACAAGAAATTCCAGAGCTAGAAATACCACAACTAGACACTCCGCAACTAGAAACTCCACAACTTGAGACGCCGCAACTGGAAACTCCACAACTTGAAACTTCACAACGAGAAACTCCGCTATTAAAAACTCCGCAACTAGAAACTCCGCAACTAGAAACTCCACAACTTAAAACTCCACAACTAGATACTCCACAACTGGAAACTTTACAACTAGATACTTCACAACTGGAAACTCCACAACTAGATACTGCACAACTGGAAACTCCACAACTAGAAACTCCACAACTAGAGACTCCACAACTCGAATCTCCACAACTAGAAACTCCAGTACTAGAAACTCCACAACTAAAGACTCCCCAACTCCACAACTAGAAACTTCACAACATGAAACTCCAACTAGATACTCCACAACTAGAAACTCCACAAATAGAGACTCCACAACTGGAAACTCCACAACTAGAGACTCTGCAGCTAGAAACTTCACAACTAGAGACTCCGCAACTCCACAACTAGAAACTCCACAACTGAAAAATCCACAACTAGATACTCCACAACTAGAAAATCAACAACTAGAAACTCCACAACTATAGACTCAACAACTTGAAACTCCACAAGTTTAAACTCCACAACTTAAGACTCCACAACTAGAAACTCCACAACTGGAAACTCCACAACTAGAAACTCCGCAACTAGAAACTCCGCAACAGGAGACTCTACAACTAGAAACTCCACAACTAGAAACTCCAAAACTAGAAACTCCACAACTAGAAACTTCACAACTAGAAACTCCGCCACTAGAGACTCCACCACTAGAAACTCCACAACTAGAAACTCCACAACCAGAAACTCCACAACTAGAAACTCCACAACTAGAAACTCCGCAACTAGAGACTCACCAACTAGAAACTCCACAACTAGAAACTCCACAACTACAAACTCCACAAATACAGACTCGGCAACTAGAAATTCCATATCTAGAAACTCCACAACTAAAACTGCAAAACTAGAGACTGCTCAACTAGAAACTCAACAAGTAGAAACTCCACAACTAAAAACTCGACAACTGAAAACTTCACAACTTGAGACTCCGCAACTTGAAACTTCACAAATAGAAACTCCGCTATTGAAAACTCCGCAACTAGAAACTCCACAACTAGAAACTCCACAACTTAAAACTCCACAACTAGATACTCCACAACTTTAAACTCCACAACTTGAGACTCCACAACTAGAAACTCCACAACTAGAAACTCTGCAACTAGAGACTCCACAACTAGAATTTCCACAACTAGAAACTCCACAACTACAAACTCCACAAATAGAGACTCAGCTACAAGAAATTTCATGTCTAGAAAGTCCACAACTAAAAACTTCACAACTGGAAACTCCACAACTAGAAACTCCACAACTAGAGACTCCGCAACTAGACTTCACAACTTGAAACTCCACAACTAGAGACTCCGCAACTAGAAACTCCACAACTAGAAACTCCACAACTGGAAACTCCACAACTAGAATCTCCACAACTATAAACTCCACAACTAGAGACTCCGCAACTAGAAACTCCACAACCAGAGACTCTGCAACTAGAAACTCCAAAACTAGAGACTCCACAACTAGAGAATCTACAACTAGAGACTTCAAACTAGAAACTCAACAACTAGAAACTTCAAAATTCGAAACTCTACTAGAAACTACACAACTGGAAACTCCACAACTAGACACTCCACAACTAGAAACTCGACAACTAGAGACTCTGCAACTATGGAACTCCGTAACTAGAAACTCCGCAACAAAAAATTCCAGAGCTAGAAACATCACAACTAGACACTCCGCAACTAGAAACTCCACAACTTGAGATGCCGCAACTAGAAACTCCACAACTTGAAACTTCACAACGAGAAACTCCACAACTAGAAACTCTACAACTAGAGACTCCTCAACTAGAGAATTCGCAACTAGAAACTCCAAAACTAGAGACTCTGCAACTAGAAACTCCGCAGCTAGAAACTTCACAACTACAAACTCCACATTTAGAAACTCCACAACTAGAAACTCCACAACTAGAGATTCCGCAACTAGAGACTCCACCACTAGAAACTCCACAACTAGAAACTCCACAACCAGAAACTCCACAACTAGAAACTCCACAACTAGAGACTCACCAACTAGAAACTCCACAACTAAAAACTCCACAACTACAAACTCCACAAATACAGACTCGGCAACTAGAAATTCCATATCTAGAAACTCCACAACTAAAAACTGCAAAACTAGAGACTTCTCAACTAGAAACTCAACAACTAGAAACTCCACAACTAAAAACTCCGCAACTGAAAACTCCACAACTTGAGACTCCGCAACTTGAAACTTCACAACAAGAAACTCCGCTATTAAAAACTCCGCAACTAGAAACTCCGCAACTAGAAATTCAACAACTTAAAACTCCACAACTAGATACTCCACAACTGGAAACTCTACAACTAGATACTTCACAACTGGAAACTCCACAACTCGAATCTCCACAACTAGAAACTCCAGTACTAGAAACTCCACAATCAGAGACTCCCCAACTCCACAACTAGAAACTCCACAACATGAAACTCCAACTAGATACTCCACAACTAGAAACTCCACAACTAGAGACTCCACAACTGGAAACTCCACAACTAGAGACTCTGCAACTAGAAACTTCACAACTAGAGACTCCGCAACTCCACAACTAGAAACTCCACAACTGAAAAATTCACAACTAGATACTCCACAATTAGAAAATCCACAACTAGAAACTCCACAACTATAGACTCAACAACTTGAAACTCCACAAGTTTAAACTCCACAACTTAAGACTCCACAACTAGAAACTCCACAACTGGAAACTCCACAACTAGAAACTCCGCAACTAGAAACTCCGCAACAGAAGACTCTACAACTAGAAACTCCACAACTAGAAACTACAAAACTAGAAACTCCACAACTAGAAACTCCACAACTAGAAACTTCACAACTAGAGACTCCGCAACTAGAGACTCCACAACTAGAAACTCCACAACCAGAGACTCTGCAATTCCACAACTAGAAACTCCACAACTGCAAACTCCACAACCAGATACTCCGCAACTAGAAACTCCGCAACTAGAAACTCCACAACCAGAGACTCTGCAACTAGAAACTCCACAACTAGAAAATCCAAAACTTGAAACTCCACAACTAGAAACTCCACAACTAGAAACTCCACAACTAAAAACTCCACAACTGGAAACTCCGCAACTAGAAACTCCACAACTAGAAACTCCACAACTAGAGACTCCACAGCTAGAAACTCCACAACCAGAGACTCTGCAACTAGAAAATCCGCAACTAGAAACTCCGCAGCTAGAAACTACACAACTAGAGACTCCACAACTAGAAACTCCACAACTAGAAACTCCACAACTAGAAACTCCACAACTAGAAACTCCACAACTTGAAACCTCGCAACCTTAACTTACGCAACTAGAAAATCCACAGCTAGAGATTCCGCAACTAGAAACTCCACAACTAGAAACTCCACAACTGGAAACTCCACAACTAGATACTCCACAACTGGAAACTCCACAACTAGAAACTCCACAACTAGAGACTCCACAACTCGAATCTCCACAACTAGAAACTCCAGTACTAGAAACTCCACAACCAGAGACTCCCCAACTCCACAACTAGAAACTTCACAACATGAAACTCCGACTAGATACTCCACAACTAGAAACTCCACAAATAGAGACTCCACAACTGGAAACTCCACAACTAGAGACTCTGCAACTAGAAACTTCACAACTAGAGACTCCGCAACTCCACAACTAGAAACTCCACAACTGAAAAATCCACAACTAGATACTCCACAACTAGAAAATCAACAACTAGAAACTCCACAAGTATAGACTCAACAACTTGAAACTCCACAAGTTTAAACTCCACAACTTGAAACTCCACAACTAGAAACTCCACAACCAGAAACTCCACAACTAGAGACTCCACAATTAGAAACTCCACAACTACAAACTCCACAACTAGAAACTCCAAAACTAGAAACTCCACAACTAGAAACTTCACAACTAGAAACTCCGCCACTAGAGACTCCACCACTAGAAACTCCACAACTAGAAACTCCACAACCAGAAACTCCACAACTAGAAACTCCACAACTAGAAACTCCGCAACTAGAGACTCACCAACTAGAAACTCCCCAACTAGAAACTCCACAACTACAAACTCCACAAATACAGACTCGGCAACTAGAAATTCCATATCTAGAAACTCTACAACTAAAACTGCAAAACTAGAGACTGCCCAACTAGAAACTCAACAACTAGAAACTCCACAACTAAAAACTCGACAACTGAAAACTTCACAACTTGAGACTCCGCAACTTGAAACTTCACAAATAGAAACTCCGCTATTGAAAACTCCGCAACTAGAAACTCCACAACTTAAAACTCCACAACTAGATACTCCACAACTTTAAACTCCACAACTTGAGACTCCACAACTAGAAACTCCACAACTAGAAACTCTGCAACTAGAGACTCCACAACTAGAATTTCCACAACTAGAAACTCCACAACTACAAACTCCACAAATAGAGACTCAGCTACAAGAAATTTCATGTCTAGAAAGTCCACAACTAACAACTTCACAACTGGAAACTCCACAACTAGAAACTCCACAACTAGAGACTCCGCAACTAGACTTCACAACTTGAAACTCCACAACTAGAGACTCCGCAACTAGAAACTCCACAACTAGAAACTCCACAACTGGAAACTCCACAACTAGAATCTCCACAACTAGAAACTCCACAACTAGAGACTCCGCAACTAGAAACTCCACAACCAGAGACTCTGCAACTAGAAACTCCAAAACTAGAGACTCCACAACTAGAGAATCTACAACTAGAGACTTCAAACTAGAAACTCAACAACTAGAAACTTCAAAATTCGAAACTCTACTAGAAACTACACAACTGGAAACTCCACAACTAGACACTCCACAACTAGAAACTCGACAACTAGAGACTCTGCAACTATGGTACTCCGCAACTAGAAACTCCGCAACAAAAAATTCCAGAGCTAGAAACATCACAACTAGACACTCCGCAACCAGAAACTCCACAACTTGAGATGCCGCAACTAGAAACTCCACAACTTGAAACTTCACAACGAGAAACTCCACAACTAGAAACTCTACAACTAGAGACTCCTCAACTAGAGAATTCGCAACTAGAAACTCCAAAACTAGAGACTCTGCAACTAGAAACTCCGCAGCTAGAAACTTCACAAGTACAAACTCCACATTTAGAAACTCCACAACTAGAAACTCCACAACTAGAGATTCCGCAACTAGAGACTCCACCACTAGAAAATCCACAACTAGAAACTCCACAACCAGAAACTCCACAACTAGAAACTCCACAACTAGAAACTCCGCAACTAGAGACTCACCAACTAGAAACTCCACAACTAAAAACTCCACAACTACAAACTCCACAAATACAGACTCGGCAACTAGAAATTCCATATCTAAAAACTCCACAACTAAAAACTGCAAAACTAGAGACTTCTCAACTAGAAACTCAACAACTAGAAACTCCACAACTAAAAACTTCACAACTGAAAACTCCACAACTTGAGACTCCGCAACTTAAAACTTCACAACTAGAAACTCCGCTAATAAAAAGTCCGCAACTAGAAACTCCGCAACTAGAAACTCCACAACTTAAAACTCCACAACTAGATACTGCACAACTGGAAACTTTACAACTAGATACTTCACAACTGGAAACTCCACAACTAGATACTTCACAACTGGAAACTCCACAACTAGAAACTCCACAACTAGAGACTCCACAACTCGAATCTCAACAACTAGAAACTCCAGTACTAGAAACTCCACAACCAGAGACACCCCAACTCCACAACTAGAAGCTCCACAACATGAAACTCCAACTAGATACTCCACAACTAGAAACTCCACAACTGGAGACTTCACAAGTGGAAACTCCACAACTAGAGACTCTGCAACTAGAAACTTCACAACTAGAGACTCCGCAACTCCACAACTAGAAACTCCACAACTGAAAAATCCACAACTAGATACTCCACAACTAGAAAATCCACAACTAGAAACTCCACAACTATAGCCTCAACCACTTGAAACTCCACAAGTTTAAACTCCACAACTTAAGACTCCACAACTAGAAACTCCACAACTGGAAACACCACAACTAGAAACTCCGCAACTAGAAACTCCGCAACAGAAGACTATACAACTAGAAACTCCACAACTAGAAACTCCGCAACTAGAAACTTCACAACTAGAGACTCTGCAATTCCACAACAAGAAACTCCACAACTGCAAACTCCACAACTAGATACTCCGGAACTAGAAACTCCGCAACTAGAAACTCCACAACCAGAGACTCTGCAACTAGAAACTCCGCAACTAGAAACTCCGCAGCTGGAAACTACACACTAGAGACTCCACAACTAGAAACTTCACGACTAGAAACTCCACAACTAGACACTCCACAACTAAAAACTCTTCAACTAGAAACTCCTAAACTAGAGACTCCACAACAAGAGAATCTACAACTAGAGACTTCAAACTAGAAACTCAACAACTAGAAACTCCACAACTAAAAACTCAACAACTAGAAACTCCACAGCATGAGACTCCGGAACTCTAAACTCCACAACTAGAAACTCCGCAACTAGAAACTCCACAACTAGAAACTCCACAACTAGAAACTCCACAACTCGAAACTCCAATAGTAGATACTCCACAACTGGAAACTCCGAAGCTAGAAACTACACAACTAGAGACTCCACAACTAGAAACTTCACGACTAGAAACTCCACAACTAGACACTCCACAACTAAAAACTTTTCAACTAGAAACTCCTAAACTAGAGACTCCACAACTAGAGAATCTACAACTAGAGACTTCAAACTAGAAAGTCAACCACTAGAAACTCCACAACTAAAAACTCAACAACTAGAAACTCCACAGCATGAGACTCCGGAACTTGAAACTCCACATCTAGAGACTCCACAACTTGAAACTCCACAACTAAAGACTCTGCAACTAGAAACTCCACAACTAGAGACTCCGCAACTCCACAACTATAAACTCCACAACTGAAAAATCCACAACTAGATACTCCACAACTAGAAAATCCACAACTAGAAACTCCACAACTATAGACTCCACAGCTTGAAACTCCACACGTTTAAGCTCCACAATTTAAGACTCCACAACTAGAAACTCCACAACTAGAAACTCCCCAACTAGAAACTCTGCAACTAGAAACTCCGCAACAGGAGACTCTACAAATAGAAATTCCACAACTAGAAACTCCAAAACTAGAAACTCCACAACTAGAGACTCTGGAACTATGGAACTCCGCAACTAGAAACTCCGCAACAAGAAATTCCAGAGCTAGAAACACCACAACTAGACACTCCGCAACTAGAAACTCCACAACTTGAGACGCCGCAACTAGAAATTCCACAAATTGAAACTTCACAACTAGAAACTCTGCAACAAGAGACTCCACAACTAGAAACTCCACAACTAGAAACTCCACAACTAGACACTTCACAACTAAAAACTCTTCAACTAGAAACTCCTAAACTAGAGACTTCACAACTAGAGAATCTACAACTAGAGACTTCAAACTAGAAACTCAACAACTAGAAACTCCACAACTAAATATTCAACAACTAGAAACTCCACAGCTTGAGACTCCGCAACCAGAAACTCCACAACTATAAATTCCACAACTGGAAACTCCACTACTAGATACTCCACAACTGGAAACTCGGCAACTAGGAACTCCACAACTAGAGACTCCACAACTTGAAACTCCACAACTAGAGACTCTGCAACTAGAAACTCCACAACTAAAGAGTCCGCAACTCCACAAATAGAAACTTCACAACTGGAAAATCCTTAACTAGATACTCCACAACTAGAAAACCCACAACTAGAAACTCCACAACTATAGACCCCACAACTTGAAACTCCGCAAGTTTAAACTCCACAACTTGAGACTCGACAACTAGAAACTCCACAACTAGAAACTCCCCAACCAAAAACTCCGCAACTGGAAACTTCGCAACAGGAGACTCTACAACTAGAAACTCCACAATTAGAAACTCCAAAACTAGAAACTCCACAACTAGAAACTCCACAACTAAAAACTTCACAATTCGAAACTCCACAACTAGAGACTCTGCAACTATAGAACTCCGCAACTAGAAACTCCGCATTTAAAAACTCCGCAACAAGAAATTCCACGGCTAGAAACACCACAACTAGACACTCCGCAACTAGAAACTCTACAACTAGAGACTCCTCAACTAGAGAATTCGCAACTAGAAACTCCAAAACTGGAGACTCTGCAACTAGAAACTCCGCAGCTAGAAACTACACAACTAGAATCTTCACAACTAGAAACTCCACAACTCAAAACTCCACAACTAGAAACTCCAAAACTAGAACTTCCACAACTCGAAACTCCACGACCAGAAACTCCACAACTTGAGACTCCGCAACTAGGAACTCCACAACTTGAAACTCCACAACTAGAAACTCCACAACCAGAAACTCCACAACTAGAGACTCCACAATTAGAAACTCCACAACTACAAACTCCACAAATAGAGACTCGGCAACTAGAAATTCCATATCTAGAAACTCCACAACTATAAACTCCACAACTAGAAACTGCAAAACTAGAGACTTCACAACTAGAAACTCAACAACTAGAAACTCCACAACCAGAAACACCACAACTAGAAACTCCACAACTAGAAACTTCACAACTAGAAACTCCGCAACTAGAAACTCCACAACTAGAAACTCCACAACTAGAAACTCCACAACTAGAAACTCCGCAACCAGAAACTCCACTACCAGAAACTCCACAACTAGAAACTCCAGAACTAGAAACTCCACAACTAGAAACTCTGCAACTAGAGACTCCACAACTAGAAACTCCACAACTAGAAACTCCACAACTACAAACTCCGCAAATAGAGACTCGGCTACAAGAAAGTTCATGTCTAGAAAGTCCACAACTAAAAACTCCACAACTGGAAACTCCACAACTAGAAACTCCACAACTAGAAACTCCACAACTAGAGACTCTGCAACTAGAAACTCCGCAGCTAGAAACTCCACAAATAGATACTCCGCAACTAGAAACTGCAAAACTAGAGACTTCACAACTAGATACTTCACAACTGGAAACTCCACAACTAGATACTCCACAACTTGAAACTCCACAACTAGAAACTCCAGAACTAGACTCCACATCTCGAAACTCCACAACTAGAAACTCCACAAGTAGAAACTCCACAACTAGAAACTCCACAACTAGATACTCCGCAACTAGAAACTCCACAACTGGAAACTCCACAACTAGATACTATGCAACTAGAAACTCCACAACTAGAGACTCCACAACTTGAAACTCCACAACTTTAAACTACACAACTTGAGACTCCACAACTAGAAACTCCACAACTTGAAACTCCACAACTAGAAACTCCACTACCAGAAACTCCACAACTAGAAACTCCACAACTAGAAAATCCACAACTAGAAACTCTGCAACTAGAGACTCCACAACTAGAAACTCCACAACTACAAACTCCACAACTACAAACTCCACAAATAGAGACTCGGCTACAAGAAATTTCATGTCTAGAAAGTCCACAACTAAAAACTCCACAACTGGAAACTCCACAACTAGAAACTCCACAACTAGAAACTCTACAACTAGAGACTCCGCTACTGGAATTTCCACAACCAGAGACTCTGCAACTAGAAACTCCGCAGCTAGAAACTCCACAAATAGAAGCTCCGAAACTAGAAACTCCGCAGCTAGAAACTACAGAACTAGAGACTCCACAACTAGAAACTCCACATTTAGAAGCTCCACAACTTGAAACCTCACAACCTTAAGTTACGCAACTAGAAAATCCACAGCTGGAGATTCCGCAACTACAATCTTCACAACTAGAAACTCCACAACTCAAAACTCCACAACTAGAAACTCCAAAACTAGAACTTCCACAACTCGAAACTCCACGACTAGAAACTCCACAACTTGAGACTCCGCAACTAGAAACTCAACAACTTGAAACTCCACAACTAGAAACTCCACAACCAGAAACTCCACAACTAGAGACTCCACAATTAGAAACTCCGCAACTACAAACTCCACAAATAGAGACTTGGCAACTAGAAATTCCATATCTAGAAACTCCACAACTAAAAACTCCACAACTAGAAACTGCAAAACTAGAGAGTTCACAACTAGAAACTCAACAACTAGAAACTCCACAACCAGAAACACCACAACTGGAAACTCCACAACTAGAAACTTCACAACTAGAAACTCCGCAACTAGAGACTCCACAACTAGAAACTCCACAACTAGAAACTCCAGAACTAGAAACTCCACAACTAGAAACTCTGCAACTAGAGACTCCACAACTAGAAACTCCACAACTAGAAACTCCACAACTACAAACTCCACAAATAGAGACTCGGCTACAAGAAATTTTATGTCTAGAAAGTCCACAACTAAAAACTCCACAACTGGAAACTGCACAACTAGAAACTCCACAACTAGAAACTCCACAACCAGAGACTCTGCAACTAGAAACTCCGCAGCTAGAAACTCAACAAATAGATACTCCGCAACTAGAAACTGCAGAACTAGAGACTTCACAACTAGAAACTCCACTACCAGAAACTCCACAACTAAAAACTCCACAACTAGAAACTCCACAACTAGAAGCTCTGCAACTAGAGACTCCACAACTACAAACTCCACAACTACAAACTCCACAAATATAGACTCGGCTACAAGAAATTTCATGTCTAGAAAGTCCACAACTATAAACTCCACAACTGGAAACTCCACAACTAGAAACTCCACAACTAGAAACTCTACAACTAGAGACTCCTCTACTAGAATCTCCACAACCAGAGACTCTGCAACTAGAAATTCCGCAGCAAGAAACTCCACAAATAGAAACTCCGCAACTAGAAACTCCGCAGCTAGAAACTCCACAACTAGAAACTCTGCAACAAGAGACTCCACAACTAGAAACTCCACAACTAGAAACTCCACAACTAGACACTTCACAACTAAAAACTCTTCAACTAGAAACTCCTAAACTAGAGACTTCACAACTAGAGAATCTACAACTAGAGACTTCAAACTAGAAACTCAACAACTAGAAACTCCACAACTAAAAACTCAACAACTAGAAACTCCACAGCTTGAGACTCCGCAACTAGAAACTCCACAACTATAAATTCCACAACTGGAAGCTCCACTACTAGATACTCCACAACTGGAAACTCGGCAACTAGAAACTCCACAACTAGAGACTCCACAACTTGAAACTCCACAACTAGAGACTCTGCAACTAGAAACTCCACAACTAGAGAGTCCGCAACTGCACAACTAGAAACTTCACAACTGGAAAATCCATAACTAGATACTCCACAACTAGAAAATCCACAACTAGAAACTCCACAACTATAGACCCCACAACTTGAAACTCCACAAGTTTAAACTCCACAACTTGAGACTCGACAACTAGAAACTCCACAACTAGAAACTCCCCAACCAGAAACTCCGCAACTGGAAACTTCGCAACAGGAGACTCTACAACTAGAAACTCCACAATTAGAAACTCCAAAACTAGAAACTCCAAACCTAGAAACTCCACAACTAAAAACTTCACAATTCGAAACTCTACTAGAAACTCCACAACTTGAAACTCCACAACTAGACACTCCACAACTTGAGACTCTGCAACTATAGAACTCCGCAACTAGAAACTCCGCATTTAAAAACTCCGCAACAAGAAATTCCACGGCTAGAAACACCACAACTAGACACTCGGCAACTAGAAACTCTACAACTAGAGACTCCTCAACTAGAAAATTCGCAACTAGAAACTCCAAAACTAGAGACGCTGCAACTAGAAACTCCGCAGCTAGAAACTACACAACTAGAATCTTCACAACTAGAAACTCCACAACTCAAAACTCCACAACTAGAAACTCCAAAACTAGAACTTCCACAACTCGAAACTCCACGACTAGAAACTGCACAACTTGAGACTCCGCAACTAGAAACTCCACAACTTGAAACTCCACAACTAGAAACTCCACAACCAGAAACTACACAACTAGAGACTCCACAACTAGAAACTCCACAACTAGATACTCCGCAACTAGAAACTCCACAACTGGAAACTCCACAACTAGATACTATGCAACTAGAAACTCCACCACTAGAGACTCCACAACTTGAAACTCCACAACTTGAAACTCCACAACTAGAAACTCCACTACCAGAAACGCCACAACTAGAAACTCCACAACTAGAAAATCCACAACTAGAAACTCTGCAACTAGAGACTCCGCAACTAGAAACTCCACAACTACAAACTCCACAACTACAAACTCCACAAATAGAGACTCGGCTACAAGAAATTTCATGTCTAGAAAGTCCACAACTAAAAACTCCACAACTGGAAACTCCACAACTAGAAACTCCACAACTAGAAACTCTACAACTAGAGACTCCGCTACTAGAATTTCCACAACCAGAGACTCTGCAACTAGAAACTCCGCAGCTAGAAACTCCACAAATAGAAGCTCCGAAACTAGAAACTCCGCAGCTAGAAACTACAGAACTAGAGACTCCACAACTAGAAACTCCACAACTAGAAACTCCACAACTTGAAACCTCACAACCTTAAGTTACGCAACTAGAAAATCCACAGCTGGAGATTCCGCAACTACAATCTTCACAACTAGAAACTCCACAACTCAAAACTCCACAACTAGAAACTCCAAAACTAGAACTTCCACAACTCGAAACTCCACGACTAGAAACTCCACAACTTGAGACTCCGCAACTAGAAACTCCACAACTTGAAACTCCACAACTAAAAACTCCACAACTCAAAACTCCACAACTAGAAACTCCAAAACTAGAACTTCCGCAACTCGAAACTCCACGACTAGAAACTCCACAACTTGAGACTCCGCAACTAGAAACTCCACAACTTGAAACTCCACAACTAGAAACTCTACAACTAGAAACTCCACAACCAGAGACTCTGCAACTAGACACTCCGCAGCTAGAAACTCCACAAATAGATACTCCGCAACTAGAAACTGCAAAACTAGAGACTTCACAACTAGATACTTCACAACTGGAAACTCCACAACTAAATACTCCACAACTTGAAACTCCACAACTAGAAACTCCACAACTAGAGACTCCACAACTCGAAACTCCACAACTAGAAACTCCACAAAAAGAAACTCCACAACCAGAGACTCCGCAACTAGAAACTCCACAACTGGAAACTCCACAACTAGATACTCCGCAACTAGAAACTCCACAACTAGAGACTCCACGACTTGAAACTCCACAACTTTAAACTCCACAACTTGAGACTCCACAACTAGAAACTCCACAACTTGAAACTCCACAACTAGAAACTCCACTACCAGAAATTCCACAACTAGAAACTGCACAACTAGAAACTCCACAACTAGAAACTCTGCAACTAGAGACTCCACAACTAGAAACTCCACAACTACATACTCCACAAAAAGAGACTCGGCTACAAGAAATTTTATGTCTAGAAAGTCCACAACTAAAAACTCCACAACTGGAAATTCCTCAACTAGAAACTCCACAACTAGAAACTCCACAACCAGAGACTCTGCAACTAGAAACTCCACAACTAGAAAATCCACAACTAGAAACTCTGCAACTAGAGACTCCACAACTAGAAACTCCACAACTACAAACTCCACAACTACAAACTCCACAAATAGAGACTCGGCTACAAGAAATTTCATGTCTAGAAAGTCCACAACTAAAAACTCCACAACTGGAAACTCCACAACTAGAAACTCCACAACTAGAAACTCTACAACTAGAGACTCCGCTACTGGAATTTCCACAACCAGAGACTCTGCAACTAGAAACTCCGCAGCTAGAAACTCCACAAATAGAAGCTCCGAAACTAGAAACTCCGCAGCTAGAAACTACAGAACTAGAGACTCCACAACTAGAAACTCCACATTTAGAAGCTCCACAACTTGAAACCTCACAACCTTAAGTTACGCAACTAGAAAATCCACAGCTGGAGATTCCGCAACTACAATCTTCACAACTAGAAACTCCACAACTCAAAACTCCACAACTAGAAACTCCAAAACTAGAACTTCCACAACTCGAAACTCCACGACTAGAAACTCCACAACTTGAGACTCCGCAACTAGAAACTCAACAACTTGAAACTCCACAACTAGAAACTCCACAACCAGAAACTCCACAACTAGAGACTCCACAATTAGAAACTCCGCAACTACAAACTCCACAAATAGAGACTTGGCAACTAGAAATTCCATATCTAGAAACTCCACAACTAAAAACTCCACAACTAGAAACTGCAAAACTAGAGAGTTCACAACTAGAAACTCAACAACTAGAAACTCCACAACCAGAAACACCACAACTAGAAACTCCACAACTAGAAACTTCACAACTAGAAACTCCGCAACTAGAGACTCCACAACTAGAAACTCCACAACTAGAAACTCCAGAACTAGAAACTCCACAACTAGAAACTCTGCAACTAGAGACTCCACAACTAGAAACTCCACAACTAGAAACTCCACAACTACAAACTCCACAAATAGAGACTCGGCTACAAGAAATTTTATGTCTAGAAAGTCCACAACTAAAAACTCCACAACTGGAAACTGCACAACTAGAAACTCCACAACTAGAAACTCCACAACCAGAGACTCTGCAACTAGAAACTCCGCAGCTAGAAACTCCACAAATAGATACTCCGCAACTAGAAACTGCAAAACTAGAGACTTCACAACTAGAAACTCCACTACCAGAAACTCCACAACTAGAAACTCCACAACTAGAGACTCCACAACTAGAAGCTCTGCAACTAGAGACTCCACAACTACAAACTCCACAACTACAAACTCCACAAATATAGACTCGGCTACAAGAAATTTCATGTCTAGAAAGTCCACAACTATAAACTCCACAACTGGAAACTCCACAACTAGAAACTCCACAACTAGAAACTCTACAACTAGAGACTCCTCTACTAGAATCTCCACAACCAGAGACTCTGCAACTAGAAATTCCGCAGCAAGAAACTCCACAAATAGAAACTCCGCAACTAGAAACTCCGCAGCTAGAAACTCCACAACTAGAAACTCTGCAACAAGAGACTCCACAACTAGAAACTCCACAACTAGAAACTCCACAACTAGACACTTCACAACTAAAAACTCTTCAACTAGAAACTCCTAAACTAGAGACTTCACAACTAGAGAATCTACAACTAGAGACTTCAAACTAGAAACTCAACAACTAGAAACTCCACAACTAAAAACTCAACAACTAGAAACTCCACAGCTTGAGACTCCGCAACTAGAAACTCCACAACTATAAATTCCACAACTGGAAGCTCCACTACTAGATACTCCACAACTGGAAACTCGGCAACTAGAAACTCCACAACTAGAGACTCCACAACTTGAAACTCCACAACTAGAGACTCTGCAACTAGAAACTCCACAACTAGAGAGTCCGCAACTGCACAACTAGAAACTTCACAACTGGAAAATCCATAACTAGATACTCCACAACTAGAAAATCCACAACTAGAAACTCCACAACTATAGACCCCACAACTTGAAACTCCACAAGTTTAAACTCCACAACTTGAGACTCGACAACTAGAAACTCCACAACTAGAAACTCCCCAACCAGAAACTCCGCAACTGGAAACTTCGCAACAGGAGACTCTACAACTAGAAACTCCACAATTAGAAACTCCAAAACTAGAAACTCCAAACCTAGAAACTCCACAACTAAAAACTTCACAATTCGAAACTCTACTAGAAACTCCACAACTTGAAACTCCACAACTAGACACTCCACAACTTGAGACTCTGCAACTATAGAACTCCGCAACTAGAAACTCCGCATTTAAAAACTCCGCAACAAGAAATTGCACGGCTAGAAACACCACAACTAGACACTCGGCAACTAGAAACTCTACAACTAGAGACTCCTCAACTAGAAAATTCGCAACTAGAAACTCCAAAACTAGAGACGCTGCAACTAGAAACTCCGCAGCTAGAAACTACACAACTAGAATCTTCACAACTAGAAACTCCACAACTCAAAACTCCACAACTAGAAACTCCAAAACTAGAACTTCCACAACTCGAAACTCCACGACTAGAAACTGCACAACTTGAGACTCCGCAACTAGAAACTCCACAACTTGAAACTCCACAACTAGAAACTCCACAACCAGAAACTACACAACTAGAGACTCCACAACTAGAAACTCCACAACTAGATACTCCGCAACTAGAAACTCCACAACTGGAAACTCCACAACTAGATACTATGCAACTAGAAACTCCACCACTAGAGACTCCACAACTTGAAACTCCACAACTTGAAACTCCACAACTAGAAACTCCACTACCAGGAACGCCACAACTAGAAACTCCACAACTAGAAAATCCACAACTAGAAACTCTGCAACTAGAGACTCCGCAACTAGAAACTCCACAACTACAAACTCCACAACTACAAACTCCACAAATAGAGACTCGGCTACAAGAAATTTCATGTCTAGAAAGTCCACAACTAAAAACTCCACAACTGGAAACTCCACAACTAGAAACTCCACAACTAGAAACTCTACAACTAGAGACTCCGCTACTAGAATTTCCACAACCAGAGACTCTGCAACTAGAAACTCCGCAGCTAGAAACTCCACAAATAGAAGCTCCGAAACTAGAAACTCCGCAGCTAGAAACTACAGAACTAGAGACTCCACAACTAGAAACTCCACAACTAGAAACTCCACAACTTGAAACCTCACAACCTTAAGTTACGCAACTAGAAAATCCACAGCTGGAGATTCCGCAACTACAATCTTCACAACTAGAAACTCCACAACTCAAAACTCCACAACTAGAAACTCCAAAACTAGAACTTCCACAACTCGAAACTCCACGACTAGAAACTCCACAACTTGAGACTCCGCAACTAGAAACTCCACAACTTGAAACTCCACAACTAAAAACTCCACAACTCAAAACTCCACAACTAGAAACTCCAAAACTAGAACTTCCGCAACTCGAAACTCCACGACTAGAAACTCCACAACTTGAGACTCCGCAACTAGAAACTCCACAACTTGAAACTCCACAACTAGAAACTCTACAACTAGAAACTCCACAACCAGAGACTCTGCAACTAGACACTCCGCAGCTAGAAACTCCACAAATAGATACTCCGCAACTAGAAACTGCAAAACTAGAGACTTCACAACTAGATACTTCACAACTGGAAACTCCACAACTAAATACTCCACAACTTGAAACTCCACAACTAGAAACTCCACAACTAGAGACTCCACAACTCGAAACTCCACAACTAGAAACTCCACAAAAAGAAACTCCACAACCAGAGACTCCGCAACTAGAAACTCCACAACTGGAAACTCCACAACTAGATACTCCGCAACTAGAAACTCCACAACTAGAGACTCCACGACTTGAAACTCCACAACTTTAAACTCCACAACTTGAGACTCCACAACTAGAAACTCCACAACTTGAAACTCCACAACTAGAAACTCCACTACCAGAAATTCCACAACTAGAAACTGCACAACTAGAAACTCCACAACTAGAAACTCTGCAACTAGAGACTCCACAACTAGAAACTCCACAACTACATACTCCACAAATAGAGACTCGGCTACAAGAAATTTTATGTCTAGAAAGTCCACAACTAAAAACTCCACAACTGGAAATTCCTCAACTAGAAACTCCACAACTAGAAACTCCACAACCAGAGACTCTGCAACTAGAAACTCCGCAGTTAGAAACTCCACAAATAGATACTCCGCAACTAGAAACTGCAAAACTAGAGACTTCACAACTAGATACTTCACAACTGGAAACTCCACAACTAGATACTCCAAAACTTGAAACTCCACAACTAGAAACTCCACAACTAGAAACTCCACAACTAAACACTTCACAACTAAAAACTCTTCAACTAGAAACTCCTAAACTAGAGACTTCACAACTAGAGAATCTACAACTAGAGACTTCAAACTAGAAACTCAACAGCTAGAAACTCCACAACTAAAAACTCAACAACTAGAAACTCCACAGCTTGAGACTCCGCAACTAGAAACTCCACAACTATAAATTCCACAACTGGAAACTCCACTACTAGATACTCCACAACTGGAAACTCGGCAACTAGAAACTCCACAACTAGAGACTCCACAACTAGAAACTCCACAACTAGAAACTCCACAACTAGAAACTGCGAAACTAGAAACTCCACTACCAGAAACTCCACAACTAGAAACTCCAGAACTACAAACTCCACAACTAGAAACTCTGCAACTAGAGACTCCACAACTAGAAACTCCACAACTAGAAACTCCACAACTACAAACTCCACAAATAGAGACTCGGCTACAAGAAATTTTATGTCTAGAAAGTCCACAACTAAAAACTCCACAACTGGAAACTCCTCCACTAGAAACTCCACAACTAGAAACTCCACAACCAGAGACTCTGCAACTAGAAACTCCGCAGCTAGAAACTCCACAAATAGATACTCCGCAACTAGAAACTGCAAAACTAGAGACTTCACAACTAGATACTTCACAACTGCAAACTCCACAACTAGATACTCCACAACTTGAAACTCCACAACTAGAAACTCCACAACTAGAAACTCTACAACTAGAGACTCCGCTACTAGAATTTCCACAACCAGAGACTCTGCAACTAGAAACTCCGCAGCTAGAAACTCCACAAATAGAAGCTCCGAAACTAGAAACTCCGCAGCTAGAAACTACAGAACTAGAGACTCCACAACTAGAAACTCCACAACTAGAAACTCCACAACTTGAAACCTCACAACCTTAAGTTACGCAACTAGAAAATCCACAGCTGGAGATTCCGCAACTACAATCTTCACAACTAGAAACTCCACAACTCAAAACTCCACAACTAGAAACTCCAAAACTAGAACTTCCACAACTCGAAACTCCACGACTAGAAACTCCACAACTTGAAACTCCGCAACTAGAAACTCCACAACTTGAAACTCCACAACTAAAAACTCCACAATTAGAAACTCCACAACTACAAACTCCACAAATAGAGACTTGGCAACTAGAAATTCCATATCTAGAAACTCCACAACTAAAAACTCCACAACTAGAAACTGCAAAACTAGAGACTTCACAACTAGAAACTCAACAACTAGAAACTCCACAACCAGAAACACCACAACTAGAAACTCCACAACTAGAAACTCTGCAACTAGAGACTCCACAACTAGAAACTCCACAACTACAAACTCCAGAAATAGAGACTCGGCTACAAGAAATTTTATGTCTAGAAAGTCCACAACTAAAAACTCCACAACTGGAAACTCCTCAACTAGAAACTCCACAACTAGAAACTCCACAACCAGAGACTCTGCAACTAGAAACTCCGCAGTTAGAAACTCCACAAATAGATACTCCGCAACTAGAAACTGCAAAACTAGAGACTTCACAACTAGATACTTCACAACTGGAAACTCCACAACTAGATACTCCACAACTTGAAACTCCACAACTAGAAACTCCACAACTAGAGACTCCACAACTCGAAACTCCACAACTATAAACTCCACAAGTAGAAACTCCACAACCAGAGACTCCGCAACTCAACAACTAGAAACTCCACAACTAGATACTCCGCAACTAGAAACTCCACAAATGGAAACTCCACAACTAGATACTCCGCAACTATAAACTCCACAACTAGAGACTCCACAACTTGAAACTCCACAACTAGAGACTCCACAACTTGAAACTCCACAACTTTAAACTCCACAACTTGAGACTCCACAACTAGAAACTCCACAACTTGAAACTCCACAATTTGAAACTCCACTACCAGAAACTCCACAACTAGAAACTCCACAACTAGAAACTCTGCAACTAGAGACTCCACAACTAGAAACTCCACAACTACAAACTCCACAAATAGAGACTCGGCTACAAGAAATTTCATGTCTAGAAAGTCCACAACTAAAAACTCCACAACTGGAAACTCCACAACTAGAAACTCCACAACTAGAAACTCTACAACTAGAGACTCCGCTACTAGAATTTCCACAACCAGAGACTCTGCAACTAGAAACTCCGCCGCTAGAAACTCCACAAATAGAAGCTCCGAAACTAGAAACTCCGCAGCTAGAAACTACAGAACTAGAGACTCCACAACTAGAAACTCCACAACTAGAAACTCCACAACTTGAAACCTCACAACCTTAAGTTACGCAACTAGAAAATCCACAGCTGGAGATTCCGCAACTACAATCTTCACAACTAGAAACTCCACAACTCAAAACTCCACAACTAGAAACTCCAAAACTAGAACTTCCACAACTCGAAACTCCACGACTAGAAACTCCACAACTTGAGACTCCGCAACTAGAAACTAAACAACTTGAAACTCCACAACTAGAAACTCTGCAACAAGAGACTCCACAACTAGAAACTCCACAACTAGAAACTCCACAACTAGACACTTCACAACTAAAAACTCTTCAACTAGAAACTCCTAAACTAGAGACTTCACAACTAGAGAATCTACAACTAGAGACTTCAAACTAGAAACTCAACAGCTAGAAACTTCACAACTAAAAACTCAACAACTAGAAACTCCACAGCTTGAGACTCCGCAACTAGAAACTCCACAACTATAAATTCCACAACTGGAAACTCCACTACTAGATACTCCACAACTGGAAACTCGGCAACTAGAAACTCCACAACTAGAGACTCCACAACTAGAAACTCCACAACTAGAAACTCCACAACTAGAAACTCCGAAACTAGAAACTCCACTACCAGAAACTCCACAACTAGAAACTCCAGAACTACAAACTCCACAACTAGAAACTCTGCAACTAGAGACTCCACAACTAGAAACTCCACAACTAGAAACTCCACAACTACAAACTCCACAAATAGAGACTCGGCTACAAGAAATTTTATGTCTAGAAAGTCCACAACTAAAAACTCCACAACTGGAAACTCCTCAACTAGAAACTCCACAACTAGAAACTCCACAACCAGAGACTCTGCAACTAGAAACTCCGCAGCTAGAAACTCCACAAATAGATACTCCGCAACTAGAAACTGCAAAACTAGAGACTTCACAACTAGATACTTCACAACTGGAAGCTCCACAACTAGATACTCCACAACTTGAAACTCCACAACTAGAAACTCCACAACTAGAGACTCCACAACAAGAAACTCCACAACTAGAAACTCCACAAGTAGAAACTCCACAACCACAGACTCCGCAACTCAACAACTAGAAACTCCACAACTAGATACTCCGCAACTAGAAACTCCACAACTGGAAACTCCACAACTAGATACTCCGCAACTATAAACTCCACAACTGGAGACTCCACAACTTGAAACTCCACAACTTTAAACTCCACAACTTGAGACTCCACAACTAGAAACTCCACAACTTGAAACTCCACAATTTGAAACTCCACTACCAGAAACTCCACAACTAGAAACTCTGCAACTAGAGACTCTACAACTAGAGACTCCGCTACTAGAATTTCCACAACCAGAGACTCTGCAACTAGAAACTCCGCCGCTAGAAACTCCACAAATAGAAGCTCCGAAACTAGAAACTCCACAACTAGAAACTCCAAAACTAGAACTTCCACAACTCGAAACTCCACGACTAGAAACTCCACAACTTGAGACTCCGCAACTAGAAACTCCACAACTTGAAACTCCACAACTAGAAACTCTACAACTAGAAACTCCACAACCAGAGACTCTGCAACTAGACACTCCGCAGCTAGAAACTCCACAAATAGATACTCCGCAACTAGAAACTGCAAAACTAGAGACTTCACAACTAGATACTTCACAACTGGAAACTCCACAACTAAATACTCCACAACTTGAAACTCCACAACTTGAAACTCCACAACTAGAGACTCCACAACTCGAAACTCCACAACTAGAAACTCCACAAGTAGAAACTCCACAACCAGAGACTCCGCAACTCAACAACTAGAAACTCCACAACTAGATACTCCGCAACTAGAAACTCCACAACTGGAAACTCCACAACTAGATACTCCGCAACTAGAAACTCCACAACTAGAGACTCCACAACTTGAAACTCCACAACTTTAAACTCCACAACTTGAGACTCCACAACTAGAAACTCCACAACTTGAAACTCCACAACTAGAAACTCCACTACCAGAAACTCCACAACTAGAAACTGCACAACTAGAAACTCCACAACTAGAAACTCTGCAACTAGAGACTCCACAACTAGAAACTCCACAACTACTAACTCCACAAATAGATACTCGGCTACAAGAAATTTCATGTCTAGAAAGTCCACAACTAAAAACTCCACAACTGAAAACTCCACAACTAGAAACTCCACAACTAGAAACTCTACAACTAGAGACTCCGCTACTAGAATCTCCACAACCAGAGACTCTGCAACTAGAAACACCGCAGCAAGAAACTCCGCAACTAGAAACTCCGCAGCTAGAAACTCCACAACTAGAAACTCTGCAACAAGAGACTCCACAACTAGAAACTCCACAACTAGAAACTCCACAACTAGACACTTCACAACTAAAAACTCTTCAACTAGAAACTCCTAAACTAGAGACTTCACAACTAGAGAATCTACAACTAGAGACTTCAAACTAGAAACTCAACAGCTAGAAACTTCACAACTAAAAACTCAACAACTAGAAACTCCACAGCTTGAGACTCCGCAACTAGAAACTCCACAACTATAAATTCCACAACTGGAAACTCCACTACTAGATACTCCACAACTGGAAACTCGGCAACTAGAAACTCCACAACTAGAGACTTCACAACTAGAAACTCCACAACTAGAAACTCCACAAATAGAAACTCCGAAACTAGAAACTCCACTACCAGAAACTCCACAACTAGAAACTCCAGAACTACAAACTCCACAACTAGAAACTCTGCAACTAGAGACTCCACAACTAGAAAATCCACAACTAGAAACTCCACAACTACAAACTCCACAAATAGAGACTCGGCTACAAGAAATTTTATGTCTAGAAAGTCCACAACTAAAAACTCCACAACTGGAAACTCCTCAACTAGAAACTCCACAACTAGAAACTCCACAACCAGAGACTCTGCAACTAGAAACTCCGCAGCTAGAAACTCCACAAATAGATACTCCGCAACTAGAAACTGCAAAACTAGAGACTTCACAACTAGATACTTCACAACTGGAAACTCCACAACTAGATACTCCACAACTTGAAACTCCACAACTAGAGACTCCACAACAAGAAACTCCACAACTAGAAACTCCACAAGTAGAAACTCCACAACCAGATACTCCGCAACTCAACAACTAGAAACTCCACAACTAGATACTCCGCAACTAGAAACTCCACAACTGGAAACTCCACAACTAGATACTCCGCAACTATAAACTCCACAACTGGAGACTCCACAACTTGAAACTCCACAACTTTAAACTCCACAACTTGAGACTCCACAACTAGAAACTCCACAACTTGAAACTCCACAATTTGAAACTCCACTACCAGAAACTCCACAACTAGAAACTCCACAACTAGAAACTCTGCAACTAGAGACTCCACAACTAGAAACTCCACAACTACAAACTCCACAAATAGAGACTCGGCTACAAGAAATTTCATGTCTAGAATGTCCACAACTAAAAACTCCACAACTGGAAACTCCACAACTAGAAACTCCACAACTAGAAACTCTACAACTAGAGACTCCGCTACTAGAATTTCCACAACCAGAGACTCTGCAACTAGAAACTCCGCCGCTAGAAACTCCACAAATAGAAGCTCCGAAACTAGAAACTCCGCAGCTAGAAACTACAGAACTAGAGACTCCACAACTAGAAACTCCACAACTAGAAACTCCACAACTTGAAACCTCACAACCTTAAGTTACGCAACTAGAAAATCCACAGCTGGAGATTCGGCAACTACAATCTTCACAACTAGAAACTCCACAACTAGAAGCTCCAAAACTAGAACTTCCACAACTCGAAACTCCACGACTAGAAACTCCACAACTTGAGACTCCGCAACTAGAAACTCCACAACTTGAAACTCCACAACTAGAAACTCTACAACTAGAAACTCCACAACCAGAGACTCTGCAACTAGACACTCCGCAGCTAGAAACTCCACAAATAGATACTCCGCAACTAGAAACTGCAAAACTAGAGACTTCACAACTAGATACTTCACAACTGGAAACTCCACTACTAAATACTCCACAACTTGAAACTCCACAACTAGAAACTCCACAACTAGAGACTCCACAACTCGAAACTCCACAACTAGAAACTCCACAAGTAGAAACTCACAACCAGAGACTCCGCAACTCAACAACTAGAAACTCCACAACTAGATACTTCGCAACTAGAAACTCCACAACTGGAAACTCCACAACTAGATACTCCGCAACTAGAAACTCCACAACTAGAGACTCCACAACTTGAAACTCCACAACTTTAAACTCCACAACTTGAGACTCCACAACTAGAAACTCCACAACTTGAAACTCCACAACTAGAAACTCCACTACCAGAAACTCCACAACTAGAAACTCCACAACTAGAAACTCCACAACTAGAAACTCTGCAACTAGAGACTCCACAACTAGAAACTCCACAACTACAAACTCCACAAATAGAGACTCGGCTACAAGAAAATTCATGTCTAGAAAATCCACAACTAAAAACTCCACAACTGAAAACTCCACAACTAGAAACTCCACAACTAGAAACTCTACAACTAGAGACTCCGCTACTAGAATCTCCACAACCAGAGACTCTGCAACTAGAAACTCCGCAGCAAGAAACTCCACAAATAGAAACTCCGCAACTAGAAACTCCAGAACTACAAACTCCACAACTAGAAACTCTGCAACTAGAGACTCCACAACTAGAAACTCCACAACTACAAACTCCACAACTACAAACTCCACAAATAGAGACTCGGCTACAAGAAATTTTATGTCTAGAAAGTCCACAACTAAAAACTCCACAACTGGAAACTCCTCCACTAGAAACTCCACAACTAGAAACTCCACAACCAGAGACTCTGCAACTAGACACTCCGCAGCTAGAAACTCCACAAATAGATACTCCGCAACTAGAAACTGCAAAACTAGAGACTTCACAACTAGATACTTCACAACTGGAAACTCCACAACTAAATACTCCACAACTTGAAACTCCACAACTTGAAACTCCACAACTAGAGACTCCACAACTCGAAACTCCACAACTAGAAACTCCACAAGTAGAAACTCCACAACCAGAGACTCCGCAACTCAACAACTAGAAACTCCACAACTAGATACTCCGCAACTAGAAACTCCACAACTGGAAACTCCACAACTAGATACTCCGCAACTAGAAACTCCACAACTAGAGACTCCACAACTTGAAACTCCACAACTTTAAACTCCACAACTTGAGACTCCACAACTAGAAACTCCACAACTTGAAACTCCACAACTAGAAACTCCACTACCAGAAACTCCACAACTAGAAACTGCACAACTAGAAACTCCACAACTAGAAACTCTGCAACTAGAGACTCCACAACTAGAAACTCCACAACTACTAACTCCACAAATAGATACTCGGCTACAAGAAATTTCATGTCTAGAAAGTCCACAACTAAAAACTCCACAACTGAAAACTCCACAACTAGAAACTCCACAACTAGAAACTCTACAACTAGAGACTCCGCTACTAGAATCTCCACAACCAGAGACTCTGCAACTAGAAACTCCGCAGCAAGAAACTCCGCAACTAGAAACTCCGCAGCTAGAAACTCCACAACTAGAAACTCTGCAACAAGAGACTCCACAACTAGAAACTCCACAACTAGAAACTCCACAACTAGACACTTCACAACTAAAAACTCTTCAACTAGAAACTCCTAAACTAGAGACTTCACAACTAGAGAATCTACAACTAGAGACTTCAAACTAGAAACTCAACAGCTAGAAACTTCACAACTAAAAACTCAACAACTAGAAACTCCACAGCTTGAGACTCCGCAACTAGAAACTCCACAACTATAAATTCCACAACTGGAAACTCCACTACTAGATACTCCACAACTGGAAACTCGGCAACTAGAAACTCCACAACTAGAGACTTCACAACTAGAAACTCCACAACTAGAAACTCCACAAATAGAAACTCCGAAACTAGAAACTCCACTACCAGAAACTCCACAACTAGAAACTCCAGAACTACAAACTCCACAACTAGAAACTCTGCAACTAGAGACTCCACAACTAGAAAATCCACAACTAGAAACTCCACAACTACAAACTCCACAAATAGAGACTCGGCTACAAGAAATTTTATGTCTAGAAAGTCCACAACTAAAAACTCCACAACTGGAAACTCCTCAACTAGAAACTCCACAACTAGAAACTCCACAACCAGAGACTCTGCAACTAGAAACTCCGCAGCTAGAAACTCCACAAATAGATACTCCGCAACTAGAAACTGCAAAACTAGAGACTTCACAACTAGATACTTCACAACTGGAAACTCCACAACTAGATACTCCACAACTTGAAACTCCACAACTAGAGACTCCACAACAAGAAACTCCACAACTAGAAACTCCACAAGTAGAAACTCCACAACCAGATACTCCGCAACTCAACAACTAGAAACTCCACAACTAGATACTCCGCAACTAGAAACTCCACAACTGGAAACTCCACAACTAGATACTCCGCAACTATAAACTCCACAACTGGAGACTCCACAACTTGAAACTCCACAACTTTAAACTCCACAACTTGAGACTCCACAACTAGAAACTCCACAACTTGAAACTCCACAATTTGAAACTCCACTACCAGAAACTCCACAACTAGAAACTCCACAACTAGAAACTCTGCAACTAGAGACTCCACAACTAGAAACTCCACAACTACAAACTCCACAAATAGAGACTCGGCTACAAGAAATTTCATGTCTAGAATGTCCACAACTAAAAACTCCACAACTGGAAACTCCACAACTAGAAACTCCACAACTAGAAACTCTACAACTAGAGACTCCGCTACTAGAATTTCCACAACCAGAGACTCTGCAACTAGAAACTCCGCCGCTAGAAACTCCACAAATAGAAGCTCCGAAACTAGAAACTCCGCAGCTAGAAACTACAGAACTAGAGACTCCACAACTAGAAACTCCACAACTAGAAACTCCACAACTTGAAACCTCACAACCTTAAGTTACGCAACTAGAAAATCCACAGCTGGAGATTCGGCAACTACAATCTTCACAACTAGAAACTCCACAACTAGAAGCTCCAAAACTAGAACTTCCACAACTCGAAACTCCACGACTAGAAACTCCACAACTTGAGACTCCGCAACTAGAAACTCCACAACTTGAAACTCCACAACTAGAAACTCTACAACTAGAAACTCCACAACCAGAGACTCTGCAACTAGACACTCCGCAGCTAGAAACTCCACAAATAGATACTCCGCAACTAGAAACTGCAAAACTAGAGACTTCACAACTAGATACTTCACAACTGGAAACTCCACTACTAAATACTCCACAACTTGAAACTCCACAACTAGAAACTCCACAACTAGAGACTCCACAACTCGAAACTCCACAACTAGAAACTCCACAAGTAGAAACTCACAACCAGAGACTCCGCAACTCAACAACTAGAAACTCCACAACTAGATACTTCGCAACTAGAAACTCCACAACTGGAAACTCCACAACTAGATACTCCGCAACTAGAAACTCCACAACTAGAGACTCCACAACTTGAAACTCCACAACTTTAAACTCCACAACTTGAGACTCCACAACTAGAAACTCCACAACTTGAAACTCCACAACTAGAAACTCCACTACCAGAAACTCCACAACTAGAAACTCCACAACTAGAAACTCCACAACTAGAAACTCTGCAACTAGAGACTCCACAACTAGAAACTCCACAACTACAAACTCCACAAATAGAGACTCGGCTACAAGAAAATTCATGTCTAGAAAATCCACAACTAAAAACTCCACAACTGAAAACTCCACAACTAGAAACTCCACAACTAGAAACTCTACAACTAGAGACTCCGCTACTAGAATCTCCACAACCAGAGACTCTGCAACTAGAAACTCCGCAGCAAGAAACTCCACAAATAGAAACTCCGCAACTAGAAACTCCAGAACTACAAACTCCACAACTAGAAACTCTGCAACTAGAGACTCCACAACTAGAAACTCCACAACTACAAACTCCACAACTACAAACTCCACAAATAGAGACTCGGCTACAAGAAATTTTATGTCTAGAAAGTCCACAACTAAAAACTCCACAACTGGAAACTCCTCCACTAGAAACTCCACAACTAGAAACTCCACAACCAGAGACTCTGCAACTAGAAACTCTGCAGCTAGAAACTCCACAAATAGATACTCCGCAACTAGAAACTGCAAAACTAGAGACTTCACAACTAGATACTTCACAACTGCAAACTCCACAACTAGATACTCCACAACTTGAAACTCCACAACTAGAAACTCCACAACTAGAAACTCTACAACTAGAGACTCCGCTACTAGAATTTCCACAACCAGAGACTCTGCAACTAGAAACTCCGCAGCTAGAAACTCCACAAATAGAAGCTCCGAAACTAGAAACTCCGCAGCTAGAAACTACAGAACTAGAGACTCCACAACTAGAAACTCCACAACTAGAAACACCACAACTTGAAACCTCACAACCTTAAGTTACGCAACTAGAAAATCCACAGCTGGAGATTCCGCAACTACAATCTTCACAACTAGAAACTCCACAACTCAAAACTCCACAACTCGAAACTCCAAAACTAGAACTTCCACAACTCGAAACTCCAGGACTAGAAACTCCACAACTTAAGACTCCGCAACTAGAAACTCCACAACTTGAAACTCCACAGCTAAAAACTCCACAATTAGAAACTCCACAACTACAAACTCCACAAATAGAGACTTGGCAACTAGAAATTCCATATCTAGAAACTCCACAACTAAAAACTCCACAACTAGAAACTGCAAAACTAGAGACTTCACAACTAGAAACTCAACAACTAGAAACTCCACAACCAGAAACACCACAACTAGAAACTCCACAACTAGAAACTCTGCAACTAGAGACTCCACAACTAGAAACTCCACAACTAGAAACTCCACAACTACAAACTCCACAAATAGAGACTCGGCTACAAGAAATTTTATGTCTAGAAAGTCCACAACTAAAAACTCCACAACTGGCAACTCCTCAACTAGAAACTCCACAACTAGAAACTCCACAACCAGAGACTCTGCAACTAGAAACTCCGCAGTTAGAAACTCCACAAATAGATACTCCGCAACTAGAAACTGCAAAACTAGAGACTTCACAACTAGATACTTCACAACTGGAAACTCCACAACTAGGTACTCCACAACTTGAAACTCCACAACTAGAAACTCCACAACTAGAGACTCCACAACTCGAAACTCCACAACTAGAAACTCCACAAGTAGAAACTCCACAACCAGAGACTCCGCAACTCAACAAGTAGAAACTCCACAACTAGATACTCCGCAACTAGAAACTCCACAACTGGAAACTCCACAACTAGATACTCCGCAACTATAAACTCCACAACTAGAGACTCCACAACTTGAAACTCCACAACTAGAGACTCCACAACTTGAAACTCCACAACTTTAAACTCCACAACTTGAGACTCCACAACTAGAAACTCCACAACTTGAAACTCCACAATTTGAAACTCCACTACCAGAAACTCCACAACTAGAAACTCCACAACTAGAAACTCTGCAACTAGAGACTCCACAACTAGAAACTCCACAACTACAAACTCCACAAATAGAGACTCGGCTACAAGAAATTTCATGTCTAGAAAGTCCACAACTAAAAACTCCACAACTGGAAACTCCACAACTAGAAACTCCACAACTAGAAACTCTACAACTAGAGACTCCGCTACTAGAATTTCCACAACCAGAGACTCTGCAACTAGAAACTCCGCCGCTAGAAACTCCACAAATAGAAGCTCCGAAACTAGAAACTCCGCAGCTAGAAACTACAGAACTAGAGACTCCACAACTAGAAACTCCACAACTAGAAACTCCACAACTTGAAACCTCACAACCTTAAGTTACGCAACTAGAAAATCCACAGCTGGAGATTCCGCAACTACAATCTTCACAACTAGAAACTCCACAACTCAAAACTCCACAACTAGAAACTCCAAAACTAGAACTTCCACAACTCGAAACTCCACGACTAGAAACTCCACAACTTGAGACTCCGCAACTAGAAACTAAACAACTTGAAACTCCACAACTAGAAACTCTGCAACAAGAGACTCCACAACTAGAAACTCCACAACTAGAAACTCCACAACTAGACACTTCACAACTAAAAACTCTTCAACTAGAAACTCCTAAACTAGAGACTTCACAACTAGAGAATCTACAACTAGAGACTTCAAACTAGAAACTCAACAGCTAGAAACTTCACAACTAAAAACTCAACAACTAGAAACTCCACAGCTTGAGACTCCGCAACTAGAAACTCCACAACTATAAATTCCACAACTGGAAACTCCACTACTAGATACTCCACAACTGGAAACTCGGCAACTAGAAACTCCACATCTAGAGACTCCACAACTAGAAACTCCACAACTAGAAACTCCACAACTAGAAACTCCGAAACTAGAAACTCCACTACCAGAAACTCCACAACTAGAAACTCCAGAACTACAAACTCCACAACTAGAAACTCTGCAACTAGAGACTCCACAACTAGAAACTCCACAACTAGAAACTCCACAACTACAAACTCCACAAATAGAGACTCGGCTACAAGAAATTTTATGTCTAGAAAGTCCACAACTAAAAACTCCACAACTGGAAACTCCTCAACTAGAAACTCCACAACTAGAAACTCCACAACCAGAGACTCTGCAACTAGAAACTCCGCAGCTAGAAACTCCACAAATAGATACTCCGCAACTAGAAACTGCAAAACTAGAGACTTCACAACTAGATACTTCACAACTGGAAACTCCACAACTAGATACTCCACAACTTGAAACTCCACAACTAGAAACTCCACAACTAGAGACTCCACAACAAGAAACTCCACAACTAGAAACTCCACAAGTAGAAACTCCACAACCAGAGACTCCGCAACTCAACAACTAGAAACTCCACAACTAGATACTCCGCAACTAGAAACTCCACAACTGGAAACTCCACAACTAGATACTCCGCAACTATAAACTCCACAACTGGAGACTCCACAACTTGAAACTCCACAACTTTAAACTCCACAACTTGAGACTCCACAACTAGAAACTCCACAACTTGAAACTCCACAATTTGAAACTCCACTACCAGAAACTCCACAACTAGAAACTCCACAACTAGAAACTCTGCAACTAGAGACTCTACAACTAGAGACTCCGCTACTAGAATTTCCACAACCAGAGACTCTGCAACTAGAAACTCCGCCGCTAGAAACTCCACAAATAGAAGCTCCGAAACTAGAAACTCCGCAGCTAGAAACTACAGAACTAGAGACTCCACAACTAGAAACTCCACAACTAGAAACTCCACAACTTGAAACCTCACAACCTTAAGTTACGCAACTAGAAAATCCACAGCTGGAGATTCCGCAACTACAATCTTCACAACTAGAAACTCCACAACTCAAAACTCCACAACTAGAAACTCCAAAACTAGAACTTCCACAACTCGAAACTCCACGACTAGAAACTCCACAACTTGAGACTCCGCAACTAGAAACTCCACAACTTGAAACTCCACAACTAGAAACTCTACAACTAGAAACTCCACAACCAGAGACTCTGCAACTAGACACTCCGCAGCTAGAAACTCCACAAATAGATACTCCGCAACTAGAAACTGCAAAACTAGAGACTTCACAACTAGATACTTCACAACTGGAAACTCCACAACTAAATACTCCACAACTTGAAACTCCACAACTTGAAACTCCACAACTAGAGACTCCACAACTCGAAACTCCACAACTAGAAACTCCACAAGTAGAAACTCCACAACCAGAGACTCCGCAACTCAACAACTAGAAACTCCACAACTAGATACTCCGCAACTAGAAACTCCACAACTGGAAACTCCACAACTAGATACTCCGCAACTAGAAACTCCACAACTAGAGACTCCACAACTTGAAACTCCACAACTTTAAACTCCACAACTTGAGACTCCACAACTAGAAACTCCACAACTTGAAAATCCACAACTAGAAACTCCACTACCAGAAACTCCACAACTAGAAACTGCACAACTAGAAACTCCACAACTAGAAACTCTGCAACTAGAGACTCCACAACTAGAAACTCCACAACTACTAACTCCACAAATAGATACTCGGCTACAAGAAATTTCATGTCTAGAAAGTCCACAACTAAAAACTCCACAACTGAAAACTCCACAACTAGAAACTCCACAACTAGAAACTCTACAACTAGAGACTCCGCTACTAGAATCTCCACAACCAGAGACTCTGCAACTAGAAACTCCGCAGCAAGAAACTCCGCAACTAGAAACTCCGCAGCTAGAAACTCCACAACTAGAAACTCTGCAACAAGAGACTCCACAACTAGAAACTCCACAACTAGAAACTCCACAACTAGACACTTCACAACTAAAAACTCTTCAACTAGAAACTCCTAAACTAGAGACTTCACAACTAGAGAATCTACAACTAGAGACTTCAAACTAGAAACTCAACAGCTAGAAACTTCACAACTAAAAACTCAACAACTAGAAACTCCACAGCTTGAGACTCCGCAACTAGAAACTCCACAACTATAAATTCCACAACTGGAAACTCCACTACTAGATACTCCACAACTGGAAACTCGGCAACTAGAAACTCCACAACTAGAGACTTCACAACTAGAAACTCCACAACTAGAAACTCCACAAATAGAAACTCCGAAACTAGAAACTCCACTACCAGAAACTCCACAACTAGAAACTCCAGAACTACAAACTCCACAACTAGAAACTCTGCAACTAGAGACTCCACAACTAGAAAATCCACAACTAGAAACTCCACAACTACAAACTCCACAAATAGAGACTCGGCTACAAGAAATTTTATGTCTAGAAAGTCCACAACTAAAAACTCCACAACTGGAAACTCCTCAACTAGAAACTCCACAACTAGAAACTCCACAACCAGAGACTCTGCAACTAGAAACTCCGCAGCTAGAAACTCCACAAATAGATACTCCGCAACTAGAAACTGCAAAACTAGAGACTTCACAACTAGATACTTCACAACTGGAAACTCCACAACTAGATACTCCACAACTTGAAACTCCACAACTAGAGACTCCACAACAAGAAACTCCACAACTAGAAACTCCACAAGTAGAAACTCCACAACCAGATACTCCGCAACTCAACAACTAGAAACTCCACAACTAGATACTCCGCAACTATAAACTCCACAACTGGAGACTCCACAACTTGAAACTCCACAACTTTAAACTCCACAACTTGAGACTCCACAACTAGAAACTCCACAACTTGAAACTCCACTACCAGAAACTCCACAACTAGAAACTGCACAACTAGAAACTCCACAACTAGAAACTCTGCAACAAGAGACTCCACAACTAGAAACTCCACAACTACTAACTCCACAAATAGATACTCGGATACAAGAAATTTCATGTCTAGAAAGTCCACAACTAAAAACTCCACAACTGAAAACTCCACAACTAGAAACTCCACAACTAGAAACTCTACAACTAGAGACTCCGCTACTAGAATCTCCACAACCAGAGACTCTGCAACTAGAAACTCCGCAGCAAGAAACTCCGCAACTAGAAACTCCGCAGCTAGAAACTCCACAACTAGAAACTCTGCAACAAGAGACTCCACAACTAGAAACTCCACAACTAGAAACTCCACAACTAGACACTTCACAACTAAAAACTCTTCAACTAGAAACTCCTAAACTAGAGACTTCACAACTAGAGAATCTACAACTAGAGACTTCAAACTAGAAACTCAACAGCTAGAAACTTCACAACTAAAAACTCAACAACTAGAAACTCCACAGCTTGAGACTCCGCAACTAGAAACTCCACAACTATAAATTCCACAACTGGAAACTCCACTACTAGATACTCCACAACTGGAAACTCGGCAACTAGAAACTCCACAACTAGAGACTTCACAACTAGAAACTCCACAACTAGAAACTCCACAAATAGAAACTCCGAAACTAGAAACTCCACTACCAGAAACTCCACAACTAGAAACTCCAGAACTACAAACTCCACAACTAGAAACTCTGCAACTAGAGACTCCACAACTAGAAAATCCACAACTAGAAACTCCACAACTACAAACTCCACAAATAGAGACTCGGCTACAAGAAATTTTATGTCTAGAAAGTCCACAACTAAAAACTCCACAACTGGAAACTCCTCAACTAGAAACTCCACAACTAGAAACTCCACAACCAGAGACTCTGCAACTAGAAACTCCGCAGCTAGAAACTCCACAAATAGATACTCCGCAACTAGAAACTGCAAAACTAGAGACTTCACAACTAGATACTTCACAACTGGAAACTCCACAACTAGATACTCCACAACTTGAAACTCCACAACTAGAGACTCCACAACAAGAAACTCCACAACTAGAAACTCCACAAGTAGAAACTCCACAACCAGATACTCCGCAACTCAACAACTAGAAACTCCACAACTAGATACTCCGCAACTAGAAACTCCACAACTGGAAACTCCACAACTAGATACTCCGCAACTATAAACTCCACAACTGGAGACTCCACAACTTGAAACTCCACAACTTTAAACTCCACAACTTGAGACTCCACAACTAGAAACTCCACAACTTGAAACTCCACAATTTGAAACTCCACTACCAGAAACTCCACAACTAGAAACTCCACAACTAGAAACTCTGCAACTAGAGACTCCACAACTAGAAACTCCACAACTACAAACTCCACAAATAGAGACTCGGCTACAAGAAATTTCATGTCTAGAATGTCCACAACTAAAAACTCCACAACTGGAAACTCCACAACTAGAAACTCCACAACTAGAAACTCTACAACTAGAGACTCCGCTACTAGAATTTCCACAACCAGAGACTCTGCAACTAGAAACTCCGCCGCTAGAAACTCCACAAATAGAAGCTCCGAAACTAGAAACTCCGCAGCTAGAAACTACAGAACTAGAGACTCCACAACTAGAAACTCCACAACTAGAAACTCCACAACTTGAAACCTCACAACCTTAAGTTACGCAACTAGAAAATCCACAGCTGGAGATTCGGCAACTACAATCTTCACAACTAGAAACTCCACAACTAGAAGCTCCAAAACTAGAACTTCCACAACTCGAAACTCCACGACTAGAAACTCCACAACTTGAGACTCCGCAACTAGAAACTCCACAACTTGAAACTCCACAACTAGAAACTCTACAACTAGAAACTCCACAACCAGAGACTCTGCAACTAGACACTCCGCAGCTAGAAACTCCACAAATAGATACTCCGCAACTAGAAACTGCAAAACTAGAGACTTCACAACTAGATACTTCACAACTGGAAACTCCACTACTAAATACTCCACAACTTGAAACTCCACAACTAGAAACTCCACAACTAGAGACTCCACAACTCGAAACTCCACAACTAGAAACTCCACAAGTAGAAACTCACAACCAGAGACTCCGCAACTCAACAACTAGAAACTCCACAACTAGATACTTCGCAACTAGAAACTCCACAACTGGAAACTCCACAACTAGATACTCCGCAACTAGAAACTCCACAACTAGAGACTCCACAACTTGAAACTCCACAACTTTAAACTCCACAACTTGAGACTCCACAACTAGAAACTCCACAACTTGAAACTCCACAACTAGAAACTCCACTACCAGAAACTCCACAACTAGAAACTCCACAACTAGAAACTCCACAACTAGAAACTCTGCAACTAGAGACTCCACAACTAGAAACTCCACAACTACAAACTCCACAAATAGAGACTCGGCTACAAGAAAATTCATGTCTAGAAAATCCACAACTAAAAACTCCACAACTGAAAACTCCACAACTAGAAACTCCACAACTAGAAACTCTACAACTAGAGACTCCGCTACTAGAATCTCCACAACCAGAGACTCTGCAACTAGAAACTCCGCAGCAAGAAACTCCACAAATAGAAACTCCGCAACTAGAAACTCCAGAACTACAAACTCCACAACTAGAAACTCTGCAACTAGAGACTCCACAACTAGAAACTCCACAACTACAAACTCCACAACTACAAACTCCACAAATAGAGACTCGGCTACAAGAAATTTTATGTCTAGAAAGTCCACAACTAAAAACTCCACAACTGGAAACTCCTCCACTAGAAACTCCACAACTAGAAACTCCACAACCAGAGACTCTGCAACTAGAAACTCTGCAGCTAGAAACTCCACAAATAGATACTCCGCAACTAGAAACTGCAAAACTAGAGACTTCACAACTAGATACTTCACAACTGCAAACTCCACAACTAGATACTCCACAACTTGAAACTCCACAACTAGAAACTCCACAACTAGAAACTCTACAACTAGAGACTCCGCTACTAGAATTTCCACAACCAGAGACTCTGCAACTAGAAACTCCGCAGCTAGAAACTCCACAAATAGAAGCTCCGAAACTAGAAACTCCGCAGCTAGAAACTACAGAACTAGAGACTCCACAACTAGAAACTCCACAACTAGAAACACCACAACTTGAAACCTCACAACCTTAAGTTACGCAACTAGAAAATCCACAGCTGGAGATTCCGCAACTACAATCTTCACAACTAGAAACTCCACAACTCAAAACTCCACAACTCGAAACTCCAAAACTAGAACTTCCACAACTCGAAACTCCAGGACTAGAAACTCCACAACTTAAGACTCCGCAACTAGAAACTCCACAACTTGAAACTCCACAGCTAAAAACTCCACAATTAGAAACTCCACAACTACAAACTCCACAAATAGAGACTTGGCAACTAGAAATTCCATATCTAGAAACTCCACAACTAAAAACTCCACAACTAGAAACTGCAAAACTAGAGACTTCACAACTAGAAACTCAACAACTAGAAACTCCACAACCAGAAACACCACAACTAGAAACTCCACAACTAGAAACTCTGCAACTAGAGACTCCACAACTAGAAACTCCACAACTAGAAACTCCACAACTACAAACTCCACAAATAGAGACTCGGCTACAAGAAATTTTATGTCTAGAAAGTCCACAACTAAAAACTCCACAACTGGCAACTCCTCAACTAGAAACTCCACAACTAGAAACTCCACAACCAGAGACTCTGCAACTAGAAACTCCGCAGTTAGAAACTCCACAAATAGATACTCCGCAACTAGAAACTGCAAAACTAGAGACTTCACAACTAGATACTTCACAACTGGAAACTCCACAACTAGGTACTCCACAACTTGAAACTCCACAACTAGAAACTCCACAACTAGAGACTCCACAACTCGAAACTCCACAACTAGAAACTCCACAAGTAGAAACTCCACAACCAGAGACTCCGCAACTCAACAAGTAGAAACTCCACAACTAGATACTCCGCAACTAGAAACTCCACAACTGGAAACTCCACAACTAGATACTCCGCAACTATAAACTCCACAACTAGAGACTCCACAACTTGAAACTCCACAACTAGAGACTCCACAACTTGAAACTCCACAACTTTAAACTCCACAACTTGAGACTCCACAACTAGAAACTCCACAACTTGAAACTCCACAATTTGAAACTCCACTACCAGAAACTCCACAACTAGAAACTCCACAACTAGAAACTCTGCAACTAGAGACTCCACAACTAGAAACTCCACAACTACAAACTCCACAAATAGAGACTCGGCTACAAGAAATTTCATGTCTAGAAAGTCCACAACTAAAAACTCCACAACTGGAAACTCCACAACTAGAAACTCCACAACTAGAAACTCTACAACTAGAGACTCCGCTACTAGAATTTCCACAACCAGAGACTCTGCAACTAGAAACTCCGCCGCTAGAAACTCCACAAATAGAAGCTCCGAAACTAGAAACTCCGCAGCTAGAAACTACAGAACTAGAGACTCCACAACTAGAAACTCCACAACTAGAAACTCCACAACTTGAAACCTCACAACCTTAAGTTACGCAACTAGAAAATCCACAGCTGGAGATTCCGCAACTACAATCTTCACAACTAGAAACTCCACAACTCAAAACTCCACAACTAGAAACTCCAAAACTAGAACTTCCACAACTCGAAACTCCACGACTAGAAACTCCACAACTTGAGACTCCGCAACTAGAAACTAAACAACTTGAAACTCCACAACTAGAAACTCTGCAACAAGAGACTCCACAACTAGAAACTCCACAACTAGAAACTCCACAACTAGACACTTCACAACTAAAAACTCTTCAACTAGAAACTCCTAAACTAGAGACTTCACAACTAGAGAATCTACAACTAGAGACTTCAAACTAGAAACTCAACAGCTAGAAACTTCACAACTAAAAACTCAACAACTAGAAACTCCACAGCTTGAGACTCCGCAACTAGAAACTCCACAACTATAAATTCCACAACTGGAAACTCCACTACTAGATACTCCACAACTGGAAACTCGGCAACTAGAAACTCCACATCTAGAGACTCCACAACTAGAAACTCCACAACTAGAAACTCCACAACTAGAAACTCCGAAACTAGAAACTCCACTACCAGAAACTCCACAACTAGAAACTCCAGAACTACAAACTCCACAACTAGAAACTCTGCAACTAGAGACTCCACAACTAGAAACTCCACAACTAGAAACTCCACAACTACAAACTCCACAAATAGAGACTCGGCTACAAGAAATTTTATGTCTAGAAAGTCCACAACTAAAAACTCCACAACTGGAAACTCCTCAACTAGAAACTCCACAACTAGAAACTCCACAACCAGAGACTCTGCAACTAGAAACTCCGCAGCTAGAAACTCCACAAATAGATACTCCGCAACTAGAAACTGCAAAACTAGAGACTTCACAACTAGATACTTCACAACTGGAAACTCCACAACTAGATACTCCACAACTTGAAACTCCACAACTAGAAACTCCACAACTAGAGACTCCACAACAAGAAACTCCACAACTAGAAACTCCACAAGTAGAAACTCCACAACCAGAGACTCCGCAACTCAACAACTAGAAACTCCACAACTAGATACTCCGCAACTAGAAACTCCACAACTGGAAACTCCACAACTAGATACTCCGCAACTATAAACTCCACAACTGGAGACTCCACAACTTGAAACTCCACAACTTTAAACTCCACAACTTGAGACTCCACAACTAGAAACTCCACAACTTGAAACTCCACAATTTGAAACTCCACTACCAGAAACTCCACAACTAGAAACTCCACAACTAGAAACTCTGCAACTAGAGACTCTACAACTAGAGACTCCGCTACTAGAATTTCCACAACCAGAGACTCTGCAACTAGAAACTCCGCCGCTAGAAACTCCACAAATAGAAGCTCCGAAACTAGAAACTCCGCAGCTAGAAACTACAGAACTAGAGACTCCACAACTAGAAACTCCACAACTAGAAACTCCACAACTTGAAACCTCACAACCTTAAGTTACGCAACTAGAAAATCCACAGCTGGAGATTCCGCAACTACAATCTTCACAACTAGAAACTCCACAACTCAAAACTCCACAACTAGAAACTCCAAAACTAGAACTTCCACAACTCGAAACTCCACGACTAGAAACTCCACAACTTGAGACTCCGCAACTAGAAACTCCACAACTTGAAACTCCACAACTAGAAACTCTACAACTAGAAACTCCACAACCAGAGACTCTGCAACTAGACACTCCGCAGCTAGAAACTCCACAAATAGATACTCCGCAACTAGAAACTGCAAAACTAGAGACTTCACAACTAGATACTTCACAACTGGAAACTCCACAACTAAATACTCCACAACTTGAAACTCCACAACTTGAAACTCCACAACTAGAGACTCCACAACTCGAAACTCCACAACTAGAAACTCCACAAGTAGAAACTCCACAACCAGAGACTCCGCAACTCAACAACTAGAAACTCCACAACTAGATACTCCGCAACTAGAAACTCCACAACTGGAAACTCCACAACTAGATACTCCGCAACTAGAAACTCCACAACTAGAGACTCCACAACTTGAAACTCCACAACTTTAAACTCCACAACTTGAGACTCCACAACTAGAAACTCCACAACTTGAAAATCCACAACTAGAAACTCCACTACCAGAAACTCCACAACTAGAAACTGCACAACTAGAAACTCCACAACTAGAAACTCTGCAACTAGAGACTCCACAACTAGAAACTCCACAACTACTAACTCCACAAATAGATACTCGGCTACAAGAAATTTCATGTCTAGAAAGTCCACAACTAAAAACTCCACAACTGAAAACTCCACAACTAGAAACTCCACAACTAGAAACTCTACAACTAGAGACTCCGCTACTAGAATCTCCACAACCAGAGACTCTGCAACTAGAAACTCCGCAGCAAGAAACTCCGCAACTAGAAACTCCGCAGCTAGAAACTCCACAACTAGAAACTCTGCAACAAGAGACTCCACAACTAGAAACTCCACAACTAGAAACTCCACAACTAGACACTTCACAACTAAAAACTCTTCAACTAGAAACTCCTAAACTAGAGACTTCACAACTAGAGAATCTACAACTAGAGACTTCAAACTAGAAACTCAACAGCTAGAAACTTCACAACTAAAAACTCAACAACTAGAAACTCCACAGCTTGAGACTCCGCAACTAGAAACTCCACAACTATAAATTCCACAACTGGAAACTCCACTACTAGATACTCCACAACTGGAAACTCGGCAACTAGAAACTCCACAACTAGAGACTTCACAACTAGAAACTCCACAACTAGAAACTCCACAAATAGAAACTCCGAAACTAGAAACTCCACTACCAGAAACTCCACAACTAGAAACTCCAGAACTACAAACTCCACAACTAGAAACTCTGCAACTAGAGACTCCACAACTAGAAAATCCACAACTAGAAACTCCACAACTACAAACTCCACAAATAGAGACTCGGCTACAAGAAATTTTATGTCTAGAAAGTCCACAACTAAAAACTCCACAACTGGAAACTCCTCAACTAGAAACTCCACAACTAGAAACTCCACAACCAGAGACTCTGCAACTAGAAACTCCGCAGCTAGAAACTCCACAAATAGATACTCCGCAACTAGAAACTGCAAAACTAGAGACTTCACAACTAGATACTTCACAACTGGAAACTCCACAACTAGATACTCCACAACTTGAAACTCCACAACTAGAGACTCCACAACAAGAAACTCCACAACTAGAAACTCCACAAGTAGAAACTCCACAACCAGATACTCCGCAACTCAACAACTAGAAACTCCACAACTAGATACTCCGCAACTATAAACTCCACAACTGGAGACTCCACAACTTGAAACTCCACAACTTTAAACTCCACAACTTGAGACTCCACAACTAGAAACTCCACAACTTGAAACTCCACTACCAGAAACTCCACAACTAGAAACTGCACAACTAGAAACTCCACAACTAGAAACTCTGCAACTAGAGACTCCACAACTAGAAACTCCACAACTACTAACTCCACAAATAGATACTCGGATACAAGAAATTTCATGTCTAGAAAGTCCACAACTAAAAACTCCACAACTGAAAACTCCACAACTAGAAACTCCACAACTAGAAACTCTACAACTAGAGACTCCGCTACTAGAATCTCCACAACCAGAGACTCTGCAACTAGAAACTCCGCAGCAAGAAACTCCGCAACTAGAAACTCCGCAGCTAGAAACTCCACAACTAGAAACTCTGCAACAAGAGACTCCACAACTAGAAACTCCACAACTAGAAACTCCACAACTAGACACTTCACAACTAAAAACTCTTCAACTAGAAACTCCTAAACTAGAGACTTCACAACTAGAGAATCTACAACTAGAGACTTCAAACTAGAAACTCAACAGCTAGAAACTTCACAACTAAAAACTCAACAACTAGAAACTCCACAGCTTGAGACTCCGCAACTAGAAACTCCACAACTATAAATTCCACAACTGGAAACTCCACTACTAGATACTCCACAACTGGAAACTCGGCAACTAGAAACTCCACATCTAGAGACTCCACAACTAGAAACTCCACAACTAGAAACTCCACAACTAGAAACTCCGAAACTAGAAACTCCACTACCAGAAACTCCACAACTAGAAACTCCAGAACTACAAACTCCACAACTAGAAACTCTGCAACTAGAGACTCCACAACTAGAAACTCCACAACTAGAAACTCCACAACTACAAACTCCACAAATAGAGACTCGGCTACAAGAAATTTTATGTCTAGAAAGTCCACAACTAAAAACTCCACAACTGGAAACTCCTCAACTAGAAACTCCACAACTAGAAACTCCACAACCAGAGACTCTGCAACTAGAAACTCCGCAGCTAGAAACTCCACAAATAGATACTCCGCAACTAGAAACTGCAAAACTAGAGACTTCACAACTAGATACTTCACAACTGGAAACTCCACAACTAGATACTCCACAACTTGAAACTCCACAACTAGAAACTCCACAACTAGAGACTCCACAACAAGAAACTCCACAACTAGAAACTCCACAAGTAGAAACTCCACAACCAGAGACTCCGCAACTCAACAACTAGAAACTCCACAACTAGATACTCCGCAACTAGAAACTCCACAACTGGAAACTCCACAACTAGATACTCCGCAACTATAAACTCCACAACTGGAGACTCCACAACTTGAAACTCCACAACTTTAAACTCCACAACTTGAGACTCCACAACTAGAAACTCCACAACTTGAAACTCCACAATTTGAAACTCCACTACCAGAAACTCCACAACTAGAAACTCCACAACTAGAAACTCTGCAACTAGAGACTCTACAACTAGAGACTCCGCTACTAGAATTTCCACAACCAGAGACTCTGCAACTAGAAACTCCGCCGCTAGAAACTCCACAAATAGAAGCTCCGAAACTAGAAACTCCGCAGCTAGAAACTACAGAACTAGAGACTCCACAACTAGAAACTCCACAACTAGAAACTCCACAACTTGAAACCTCACAACCTTAAGTTACGCAACTAGAAAATCCACAGCTGGAGATTCCGCAACTACAATCTTCACAACTAGAAACTCCACAACTCAAAACTCCACAACTAGAAACTCCAAAACTAGAACTTCCACAACTCGAAACTCCACGACTAGAAACTCCACAACTTGAGACTCCGCAACTAGAAACTCCACAACTTGAAACTCCACAACTAGAAACTCTACAACTAGAAACTCCACAACCAGAGACTCTGCAACTAGACACTCCGCAGCTAGAAACTCCACAAATAGATACTCCGCAACTAGAAACTGCAAAACTAGAGACTTCACAACTAGATACTTCACAACTGGAAACTCCACAACTAAATACTCCACAACTTGAAACTCCACAACTTGAAACTCCACAACTAGAGACTCCACAACTCGAAACTCCACAACTAGAAACTCCACAAGTAGAAACTCCACAACCAGAGACTCCGCAACTCAACAACTAGAAACTCCACAACTAGATACTCCGCAACTAGAAACTCCACAACTGGAAACTCCACAACTAGATACTCCGCAACTAGAAACTCCACAACTAGAGACTCCACAACTTGAAACTCCACAACTCTAAACTCCACAACTTGAGACTCCACAACTAGAAACTCCACAACTTGAAAATCCACAACTAGAAACTCCACTACCAGAAACTCCACAACTAGAAACTGCACAACTAGAAACTCCACAACTAGAAACTCTGCAACTAGAGACTCCACAACTAGAAACTCCACAACTACTAACTCCACAAATAGATACTCGGCTACAAGAAATTTCATGTCTAGAAAGTCCACAACTAAAAACTCCACAACTGAAAACTCCACAACTAGAAACTCCACAACTAGAAACTCTACAACTAGAGACTCCGCTACTAGAATCTCCACAACCAGAGACTCTGCAACTAGAAACTCCGCAGCAAGAAACTCCGCAACTAGAAACTCCGCAGCTAGAAACTCCACAACTAGAAACTCTGCAACAAGAGACTCCACAACTAGAAACTCCACAACTAGAAACTCCACAACTAGACACTTCACAACTAAAAACTCTTCAACTAGAAACTCCTAAACTAGAGACTTCACAACTAGAGAATCTACAACTAGAGACTTCAAACTAGAAACTCAACAGCTAGAAACTTCACAACTAAAAACTCAACAACTAGAAACTCCACAGCTTGAGACTCCGCAACTAGAAACTCCACAACTATAAATTCCACAACTGGAAACTCCACTACTAGATACTCCACAACTGGAAACTCGGCAACTAGAAACTCCACAACTAGAGACTTCACAACTAGAAACTCCACAACTAGAAACTCCACAAATAGAAACTCCGAAACTAGAAACTCCACTACCAGAAACTCCACAACTAGAAACTCCAGAACTACAAACTCCACAACTAGAAACTCTGCAACTAGAGACTCCACAACTAGAAAATCCACAACTAGAAACTCCACAACTACAAACTCCACAAATAGAGACTCGGCTACAAGAAATTTTATGTCTAGAAAGTCCACAACTAAAAACTCCACAACTGGAAACTCCTCAACTAGAAACTCCACAACTAGAAACTCCACAACCAGAGACTCTGCAACTAGAAACTCCGCAGCTAGAAACTCCACAAATAGATACTCCGCAACTAGAAACTGCAAAACTAGAGACTTCACAACTAGATACTTCACAACTGGAAACTCCACAACTAGATACTCCACAACTTGAAACTCCACAACTAGAGACTCCACAACAAGAAACTCCACAACTAGAAACTCCACAAGTAGAAACTCCACAACCAGATACTCCGCAACTCAACAACTAGAAACTCCACAACTAGATACTCCGCAACTATAAACTCCACAACTGGAGACTCCACAACTTGAAACTCCACAACTTTAAACTCCACAACTTGAGACTCCACAACTAGAAACTCCACAACTTGAAACTCCACTACCAGAAACTCCACAACTAGAAACTGCACAACTAGAAACTCCACAACTAGAAACTCTGCAACTAGAGACTCCACAACTAGAAACTCCACAACTACTAACTCCACAAATAGATACTCGGATACAAGAAATTTCATGTCTAGAAAGTCCACAACTAAAAACTCCACAACTGAAAACTCCACAACTAGAAACTCCACAACTAGAAACTCTACAACTAGAGACTCCGCTACTAGAATCTCCACAACCAGAGACTCTGCAACTAGAAACTCCGCAGCAAGAAACTCCGCAACTAGAAACTCCGCAGCTAGAAACTCCACAACTAGAAACTCTGCAACAAGAGACTCCACAACTAGAAACTCCACAACTAGAAACTCCACAACTAGACACTTCACAACTAAAAACTCTTCAACTAGAAACTCCTAAACTAGAGACTTCACAACTAGAGAATCTACAACTAGAGACTTCAAACTAGAAACTCAACAGCTAGAAACTTCACAACTAAAAACTCAACAACTAGAAACTCCACAGCTTGAGACTCCGCAACTAGAAACTCCACAACTATAAATTCCACAACTGGAAACTCCACTACTAGATACTCCACAACTGGAAACTCGGCAACTAGAAACTCCACAACTAGAGACTTCACAACTAGAAACTCCACAACTAGAAACTCCACAAATAGAAACTCCGAAACTAGAAACTCCACTACCAGAAACTCCACAACTAGAAACTCCAGAACTACAAACTCCACAACTAGAAACTCTGCAACTAGAGACTCCACAACTAGAAAATCCACAACTAGAAACTCCACAACTACAAACTCCACAAATAGAGACTCGGCTACAAGAAATTTTATGTCTAGAAAGTCCACAACTAAAAACTCCACAACTGGAAACTCCTCAACTAGAAACTCCACAACTAGAAACTCCACAACCAGAGACTCTGCAACTAGAAACTCCGCAGCTAGAAACTCCACAAATAGATACTCCGCAACTAGAAACTGCAAAACTAGAGACTTCACAACTAGATACTTCACAACTGGAAACTCCACAACTAGATACTCCACAACTTGAAACTCCACAACTAGAGACTCCACAACAAGAAACTCCACAACTAGAAACTCCACAAGTAGAAACTCCACAACCAGATACTCCGCAACTCAACAACTAGAAACTCCACAACTAGATACTCCGCAACTAGAAACTCCACAACTGGAAACTCCACAACTAGATACTCCGCAACTATAAACTCCACAACTGGAGACTCCACAACTTGAAACTCCACAACTTTAAACTCCACAACTTGAGACTCCACAACTAGAAACTCCACAACTTGAAACTCCACAATTTGAAACTCCACTACCAGAAACTCCACAACTAGAAACTCCACAACTAGAAACTCTGCAACTAGAGACTCCACAACTAGAAACTCCACAACTACAAACTCCACAAATAGAGACTCGGCTACAAGAAATTTCATGTCTAGAATGTCCACAACTAAAAACTCCACAACTGGAAACTCCACAACTAGAAACTCCACAACTAGAAACTCTACAACTAGAGACTCCGCTACTAGAATTTCCACAACCAGAGACTCTGCAACTAGAAACTCCGCCGCTAGAAACTCCACAAATAGAAGCTCCGAAACTAGAAACTCCGCAGCTAGAAACTACAGAACTAGAGACTCCACAACTAGAAACTCCACAACTAGAAACTCCACAACTTGAAACCTCACAACCTTAAGTTACGCAACTAGAAAATCCACAGCTGGAGATTCGGCAACTACAATCTTCACAACTAGAAACTCCACAACTAGAAGCTCCAAAACTAGAACTTCCACAACTCGAAACTCCACGACTAGAAACTCCACAACTTGAGACTCCGCAACTAGAAACTCCACAACTTGAAACTCCACAACTAGAAACTCTACAACTAGAAACTCCACAACCAGAGACTCTGCAACTAGACACTCCGCAGCTAGAAACTCCACAAATAGATACTCCGCAACTAGAAACTGCAAAACTAGAGACTTCACAACTAGATACTTCACAACTGGAAACTCCACTACTAAATACTCCACAACTTGAAACTCCACAACTAGAAACTCCACAACTAGAGACTCCACAACTCGAAACTCCACAACTAGAAACTCCACAAGTAGAAACTCACAACCAGAGACTCCGCAACTCAACAACTAGAAACTCCACAACTAGATACTTCGCAACTAGAAACTCCACAACTGGAAACTCCACAACTAGATACTCCGCAACTAGAAACTCCACAACTAGAGACTCCACAACTTGAAACTCCACAACTTTAAACTCCACAACTTGAGACTCCACAACTAGAAACTCCACAACTTGAAACTCCACAACTAGAAACTCCACTACCAGAAACTCCACAACTAGAAACTCCACAACTAGAAACTCCACAACTAGAAACTCTGCAACTAGAGACTCCACAACTAGAAACTCCACAACTACAAACTCCACAAATAGAGACTCGGCTACAAGAAAATTCATGTCTAGAAAATCCACAACTAAAAACTCCACAACTGAAAACTCCACAACTAGAAACTCCACAACTAGAAACTCTACAACTAGAGACTCCGCTACTAGAATCTCCACAACCAGAGACTCTGCAACTAGAAACTCCGCAGCAAGAAACTCCACAAATAGAAACTCCGCAACTAGAAACTCCGCAGCTAGAAACTCCACAACTAGAAACTCTGCAACAAGAGACTCCACAACTAGAAACTCCACAACTCAAAACTCCACAACTAGAAACTCCACAACTTGAGACTCCGCCACTAGAAACTCCACAACTTGAAACTCCACAACTAGAAACTCCACAACTAGAAACTGCAAAACTAGAGACTTCACAACTAGAAACTCAACAACTAGAAACTCCACAACCAGAAACTCCACAACTAGAAACTCCACAACTAGAAACTTCACAACTAGAAACTCCGCAACTAGAGACTCCACAACTAGAAACTCCACAACTTGAAACTCCACAACTCAAAACTCCAAATTTTGAAACTCCACAACTTGAGACTCTGCACCTAGAAACTCCGCAGCTAGAAACTCCACAACTAGAAACTCCACAACTCAAAACTCCACAACTAGAAACTCCACAACTTGAAACTCCACAACTCAAAACTCCACAACTTGAACTCGAAAGCTAGAAACTCCACAACTTGAGACTCCGCAACTAGAAACTCCACAACTTGAAACTCCACAACTAGAAACTCCAGAACTAGAAACTGCAAAACTAGAGACTTCACAACTAGAAACTCCACAACCAGAAACTCCAAAACTAGAAACTACACAACTAGAAACTTCACAACTAGAAACTCCGCAACTAGAGACTCCACAACTAGAAACTCCACAACTTGAAACTCCACAACTAGAAACTCCACAACCAGAAACTCCACAACTAGAAACTCCACAACTAGAAACTGCACAACTAGAAACTCCGCAACTCAAAACTCCACAACTAGAAACTCCACAACTTGAGACACCGCCACTAGAAACTCCACAACTTGAAACTCCACAACTAGAAACTCCACAACTAGAAACTGCAAAACTAGAGACTTCACAACTAGAAACTCAACAACTAGAAACTCCACAACCAGAAACTCCACAACTAGAAACTCCACAACTAGAAACTTCACAACTAGAAACTCCGCAACTAGAGACTCCACAACTAGAAACTCCACAACTTGAAACTCCACAACTCAAAACTCCACATTTTGAAACTCCAAAACTTGAGACTCTGCACCTAGAAACTCCGCAGCTAGAAACTCCACAACTAGAAACTCCACAACTCAAAACTCCACAACTAGAAACTCCACAATTTGAAACTCCACAACTCAAAACTCCACAACTTGAACTCGAAAGCTAGAAACTCCACAACTTGTGACTCCGCAACTAGAAACTCCACAACTTGAAACTCCACAACTAGAAACTCCAGAACTAGAAACTGCAAAACTAGAGACTTCACAACTAGAAACTCCACAACCAGAAACTCCACAACTAGAAACTAGACAACTAGAAACTTCACAACTAGAAACTCCGCAACTAGAGACTCCACAACTAGAAACTCCACAACTTGAAACTCCACAACTAGAAACTCCACAACCAGAAACTCCACAACTAGAAACTCCACAACTAGAAACTGCACAACTAGAAACTCCGCAACTAGAGACTCCACAACTAGAAACTCCACATCTAGAAACTCCACTACTACAAACTCCACAAATAGAGACTCGGCAACTAGAAATTCCATATCTAGAAACTCCACAACTAGAAACTGCAAAACTAGAGACTTCACAACTAGAAACTCCACAACTAAAAACTCCACAACTGGAAACTCCACAACTTGAGACTGCGCAACTACATACTCCACAACTGGAAACTCCACAACTAGATACTTCACAACTGGGAACTCCACAACTAGATACTCCAAATCTGGAAACTCCACAACTAGAAACTCCACAACTAGAGACTCAACAACTCGAAACTCCACAACTAGAAACTCAACAATTAGAATCTCCACAACCAGACACTCCGCCATTCCACAACTGGAAACTCCACAACTGGAAACTCCACAACTAGATACTCCGTAACTAGAAACTCCACAACTAGAAACTTCACAACTAGAAACTCCGCAGCTAGAAACTCCACAACTAGAAACTCTGCAACAAGAGACTCGACAACTAGAAACTCCACAACTAGACACTTCACAACTAAAAACTCTTCAACTAGAAACTCCTAAACTAGAGACTTCACAACTAGAGAATCTACAACTAGAGACTTCAAACTAGAAACTCAACAGCTAGAAACTCCACAACTAAAAACTCAACAACTAGAAACTCCACAGCTTGAGACTCCGCAACTAGAAACTCCACAACTATAAATTCCACAACTGGAAACTCCACTACTAGATACTCCACAACTGGAAACTCGGCAACTAGAAACTCCACAACTAGAGACTCCACAACTAGAAACTCCACAACTATAAATTCCACAACTGGAAACTCCACTACTAGATACTCCACAACTGGAAACTCGGCAACTAGAAACTCCACAACTAGAGACTCCACAACTAGAAACTCCACAACTAGAAACTCCACAACTAGAAACTCCGAAACTAGAAACTCCACTACCAGAAACTCCACAACCAGAGACTCTGCAACTAGAAACTCCGCAGCTAGAAACTCCACAAATAGATACTCCGCAACTAGAAACTGCAAAACTAGAGACTTCACAACTAGATACTTCACAACTGGAAACTCCACAACTAGATACTCCACAACTTGAAACTCCACAACTAGAGACTCCACAACAAGAAACTCCACAACTAGAAACTCCACAAGTAGAAACTCCACAACCAGATACTCCGCAACTCAACAACTAGAAACTCCACAACTAGATACTCCGCAACTAGAAACTCCACAACTGGAAACTCCACAACTAGATACTCCGCAACTATAAACTCCACAACTGGAGACTCCACAACTTGAAACTCCACAACTTTAAACTCCACAACTTGAGACTCCACAACTAGAAACTCCACAACTTGAAACTCCACAATTTGAAACTCCACTACCAGAAACTCCACAACTAGAAACTCCACAACTAGAAACTCTGCAACTAGAGACTCCACAACTAGAAACTCCACAACTACAAACTCCACAAATAGAGACTCGGCTACAAGAAATTTCATGTCTAGAATGTCCACAACTAAAAACTCCACAACTGGAAACTCCACAACTAGAAACTCCACAACTAGAAACTCTACAACTAGAGACTCCGCTACTAGAATTTCCACAACCAGAGACTCTGCAACTAGAAACTCCGCCGCTAGAAACTCCACAAATAGAAGCTCCAAAACTAGAAACTCCGCAGCTAGAAACTACAGAACTAGAGACTCCACAACTAGAAACTCCACAACTAGAAACTCCACAACTTGAAACCTCACAACCTTAAGTTACGCAACTAGAAAATCCACAGCTGGAGATTCGGCAACTACAATCTTCACAACTAGAAACTCCACAACTAGAAGCTCCAAAACTAGAACTTCCACAACTCGAAACTCCACGACTAGAAACTCCACAACTTGAGACTCCGCAACTAGAAACTCCACAACTTGAAACTCCACAACTAGAAACTCTACAACTAGAAACTCCACAACCAGAGACTCTGCAACTAGACACTCCGCAGCTAGAAACTCCACAAATAGATACTCCGCAACTAGAAACTGCAAAACTAGAGACTTCACAACTAGATACTTCACAACTGGAAACTCCACTACTAAATACTCCACAACTTGAAACTCCACAACTAGAAACTCCACAACTAGAGACTCCACAACTCGAAACTCCACAACTAGAAACTCCACAAGTAGAAACTCACAACCAGAGACTCCGCAACTCAACAACTAGAAACTCCACAACTAGATACTTCGCAACTAGAAACTCCACAACTGGAAACTCCACAACTAGATACTCCGCAACTAGAAACTCCACAACTAGAGACTCCACAACTTGAAACTCCACAACTTTAAACTCCACAACTTGAGACTCCACAACTAGAAACTCCACAACTTGAAACTCCACAACTAGAAACTCCACTACCAGAAACTCCACAACTAGAAACTCCACAACTAGAAACTCCACAACTAGAAACTCTGCAACTAGAGACTCCACAACTAGAAACTCCACAACTACAAACTCCACAAATAGAGACTCGGCTACAAGAAAATTCATGTCTAGAAAATCCACAACTAAAAACTCCACAACTGAAAACTCCACAACTAGAAACTCCACAACTAGAAACTCTACAACTAGAGACTCCGCTACTAGAATCTCCACAACCAGAGACTCTGCAACTAGAAACTCCGCAGCAAGAAACTCCACAAATAGAAACTCCGCAACTAGAAACTCCGCAGCTAGAAACTCCACAACTAGAAACTCTGCAACAAGAGACTCCACAACTAGAAACTCCACAACTCAAAACTCCACAACTAGAAACTCCACAACTTGAGACTCCGCCACTAGAAACTCCACAACTTGAAACTCCACAACTAGAAACTCCACAACTAGAAACTGCAAAACTAGAGACTTCACAACTAGAAACTCAACAACTAGAAACTCCACAACCAGAAACTCCACAACTAGAAACTCCACAACTAGAAACTTCACAACTAGAAACTCCGCAACTAGAGACTCCACAACTAGAAACTCCACAACTTGAAACTCCACAACTCAAAACTCCAAATTTTGAAACTCCACAACTTGAGACTCTGCACCTAGAAACTCCGCAGCTAGAAACTCCACAACTAGAAACTCCACAACTCAAAACTCCACAACTAGAAACTCCACAACTTGAAACTCCACAACTCAAAACTCCACAACTTGAACTCGAAAGCTAGAAACTCCACAACTTGAGACTCCGCAACTAGAAACTCCACAACTTGAAACTCCACAACTAGAAACTCCAGAACTAGAAACTGCAAAACTAGAGACTTCACAACTAGAAACTCCACAACCAGAAACTCCAAAACTAGAAACTACACAACTAGAAACTTCACAACTAGAAACTCCGCAACTAGAGACTCCACAACTAGAAACTCCACAACTTGAAACTCCACAACTAGAAACTCCACAACCAGAAACTCCACAACTAGAAACTCCACAACTAGAAACTGCACAACTAGAAACTCCGCAACTCAAAACTCCACAACTAGAAACTCCACAACTTGAGACACCGCCACTAGAAACTCCACAACTTGAAACTCCACAACTAGAAACTCCACAACTAGAAACTCTGCAACTAGAGACTCCACAACTAGAAACTCCACAACTACAAACTCCACAAATAGAGACTCGGCTACAAGAAAATTCATGTCTAGAAAATCCACAACTAAAAACTCCACAACTGAAAACTCCACAACTAGAAACTCCACAACTAGAAACTCTACAACTAGAGACTCCGCTACTAGAATCTCCACAACCAGAGACTCTGCAACTAGAAACTCCGCAGCAAGAAACTCCACAAATAGAAACTCCGCAACTAGAAACTCCGCAGCTAGAAACTCCACAACTAGAAACTCTGCAACAAGAGACTCCACAACTAGAAACTCCACAACTCAAAACTCCACAACTAGAAACTCCACAACTTGAGACTCCGCCACTAGAAACTCCACAACTTGAAACTCCACAACTAGAAACTCCACAACTAGAAACTGCAAAACTAGAGACTTCACAACTAGAAACTCAACAACTAGAAACTCCACAACCAGAAACTCCACAACTAGAAACTCCACAACTAGAAACTTCACAACTAGAAACTCCGCAACTAGAGACTCCACAACTAGAAACTCCACAACTTGAAACTCCACAACTCAAAACTCCAAATTTTGAAACTCCACAACTTGAGACTCTGCACCTAGAAACTCCGCAGCTAGAAACTCCACAACTAGAAACTCCACAACTCAAAACTCCACAACTAGAAACTCCACAACTTGAAACTCCACAACTCAAAACTCCACAACTTGAACTCGAAAGCTAGAAACTCCACAACTTGAGACTCCGCAACTAGAAACTCCACAACTTGAAACTCCACAACTAGAAACTCCAGAACTAGAAACTGCAAAACTAGAGACTTCACAACTAGAAACTCCACAACCAGAAACTCCAAAACTAGAAACTACACAACTAGAAACTTCACAACTAGAAACTCCGCAACTAGAGACTCCACAACTAGAAACTCCACAACTTGAAACTCCACAACTAGAAACTCCACAACCAGAAACTCCACAACTAGAAACTCCACAACTAGAAACTGCACAACTAGAAACTCCGCAACTCAAAACTCCACAACTAGAAACTCCACAACTTGAGACACCGCCACTAGAAACTCCACAACTTGAAACTCCACAACTAGAAACTCCACAACTAGAAACTGCAAAACTAGAGACTTCACAACTAGAAACTCAACAACTAGAAACTCCACAACCAGAAACTCCACAACTAGAAACTCCACAACTAGAAACTTCACAACTAGAAACTCCGCAACTAGAGACTCCACAACTAGAAACTCCACAACTTGAAACTCCACAACTCAAAACTCCACATTTTGAAACTCCAAAACTTGAGACTCTGCACCTAGAAACTCCGCAGCTAGAAACTCCACAACTAGAAACTCCACAACTCAAAACTCCACAACTAGAAACTCCACAATTTGAAACTCCACAACTCAAAACTCCACAACTTGAACTCGAAAGCTAGAAACTCCACAACTTGTGACTCCGCAACTAGAAACTCCACAACTTGAAACTCCACAACTAGAAACTCCAGAACTAGAAACTGCAAAACTAGAGACTTCACAACTAGAAACTCCACAACCAGAAACTCCACAACTAGAAACTAGACAACTAGAAACTTCACAACTAGAAACTCCGCAACTAGAGACTCCACAACTAGAAACTCCACAACTTGAAACTCCACAACTAGAAACTCCACAACCAGAAACTCCACAACTAGAAACTCCACAACTAGAAACTGCACAACTAGAAACTCCGCAACTAGAGACTCCACAACTAGAAACTCCACATCTAGAAACTCCACTACTACAAACTCCACAAATAGAGACTCGGCAACTAGAAATTCCATATCTAGAAACTCCACAACTAGAAACTGCAAAACTAGAGACTTCACAACTAGAAACTCCACAACTAAAAACTCCACAACTGGAAACTCCACAACTTGAGACTGCGCAACTACATACTCCACAACTGGAAACTCCACAACTAGATACTTCACAACTGGGAACTCCACAACTAGATACTCCAAATCTGGAAACTCCACAACTAGAAACTCCACAACTAGAGACTCAACAACTCGAAACTCCACAACTAGAAACTCAACAATTAGAATCTCCACAACCAGACACTCCGCCATTCCACAACTGGAAACTCCACAACTGGAAACTCCACAACTAGATACTCCGTAACTAGAAACTCCACAACTAGAAACTTCACAACTAGAAACTCCGCAGCTAGAAACTCCACAACTAGAAACTCTGCAACAAGAGACTCGACAACTAGAAACTCCACAACTAGACACTTCACAACTAAAAACTCTTCAACTAGAAACTCCTAAACTAGAGACTTCACAACTAGAGAATCTACAACTAGAGACTTCAAACTAGAAACTCAACAGCTAGAAACTCCACAACTAAAAACTCAACAACTAGAAACTCCACAGCTTGAGACTCCGCAACTAGAAACTCCACAACTATAAATTCCACAACTGGAAACTCCACTACTAGATACTCCACAACTGGAAACTCGGCAACTAGAAACTCCACAACTAGAGACTCCACAACTAGAAACTCCACAACTATAAATTCCACAACTGGAAACTCCACTACTAGATACTCCACAACTGGAAACTCGGCAACTAGAAACTCCACAACTAGAGACTCCACAACTAGAAACTCCACAACTAGAAACTCCACAACTAGAAACTCCGAAACTAGAAACTCCACTACCAGAAACTCCACAACCAGAGACTCTGCAACTAGAAACTCCGCAGCTAGAAACTCCACAAATAGATACTCCGCAACTAGAAACTGCAAAACTAGAGACTTCACAACTAGATACTTCACAACTGGAAACTCCACAACTAGATACTCCACAACTTGAAACTCCACAACTAGAGACTCCACAACAAGAAACTCCACAACTAGAAACTCCACAAGTAGAAACTCCACAACCAGATACTCCGCAACTCAACAACTAGAAACTCCACAACTAGATACTCCGCAACTAGAAACTCCACAACTGGAAACTCCACAACTAGATACTCCGCAACTATAAACTCCACAACTGGAGACTCCACAACTTGAAACTCCACAACTTTAAACTCCACAACTTGAGACTCCACAACTAGAAACTCCACAACTTGAAACTCCACAATTTGAAACTCCACTACCAGAAACTCCACAACTAGAAACTCCACAACTAGAAACTCTGCAACTAGAGACTCCACAACTAGAAACTCCACAACTACAAACTCCACAAATAGAGACTCGGCTACAAGAAATTTCATGTCTAGAATGTCCACAACTAAAAACTCCACAACTGGAAACTCCACAACTAGAAACTCCACAACTAGAAACTCTACAACTAGAGACTCCGCTACTAGAATTTCCACAACCAGAGACTCTGCAACTAGAAACTCCGCCGCTAGAAACTCCACAAATAGAAGCTCCAAAACTAGAAACTCCGCAGCTAGAAACTACAGAACTAGAGACTCCACAACTAGAAACTCCACAACTAGAAACTCCACAACTTGAAACCTCACAACCTTAAGTTACGCAACTAGAAAATCCACAGCTGGAGATTCGGCAACTACAATCTTCACAACTAGAAACTCCACAACTAGAAGCTCCAAAACTAGAACTTCCACAACTCGAAACTCCACGACTAGAAACTCCACAACTTGAGACTCCGCAACTAGAAACTCCACAACTTGAAACTCCACAACTAGAAACTCTACAACTAGAAACTCCACAACCAGAGACTCTGCAACTAGACACTCCGCAGCTAGAAACTCCACAAATAGATACTCCGCAACTAGAAACTGCAAAACTAGAGACTTCACAACTAGATACTTCACAACTGGAAACTCCACTACTAAATACTCCACAACTTGAAACTCCACAACTAGAAACTCCACAACTAGAGACTCCACAACTCGAAACTCCACAACTAGAAACTCCACAAGTAGAAACTCACAACCAGAGACTCCGCAACTCAACAACTAGAAACTCCACAACTAGATACTTCGCAACTAGAAACTCCACAACTGGAAACTCCACAACTAGATACTCCGCAACTAGAAACTCCACAACTAGAGACTCCACAACTTGAAACTCCACAACTTTAAACTCCACAACTTGAGACTCCACAACTAGAAACTCCACAACTTGAAACTCCACAACTAGAAACTCCACTACCAGAAACTCCACAACTAGAAACTCCACAACTAGAAACTCCACAACTAGAAACTCTGCAACTAGAGACTCCACAACTAGAAACTCCACAACTACAAACTCCACAAATAGAGACTCGGCTACAAGAAAATTCATGTCTAGAAAATCCACAACTAAAAACTCCACAACTGAAAACTCCACAACTAGAAACTCCACAACTAGAAACTCTACAACTAGAGACTCCGCTACTAGAATCTCCACAACCAGAGACTCTGCAACTAGAAACTCCGCAGCAAGAAACTCCACAAATAGAAACTCCGCAACTAGAAACTCCGCAGCTAGAAACTCCACAACTAGAAACTCTGCAACAAGAGACTCCACAACTAGAAACTCCACAACTCAAAACTCCACAACTAGAAACTCCACAACTTGAGACTCCGCCACTAGAAACTCCACAACTTGAAACTCCACAACTAGAAACTCCACAACTAGAAACTGCAAAACTAGAGACTTCACAACTAGAAACTCAACAACTAGAAACTCCACAACCAGAAACTCCACAACTAGAAACTCCACAACTAGAAACTTCACAACTAGAAACTCCGCAACTAGAGACTCCACAACTAGAAACTCCACAACTTGAAACTCCACAACTCAAAACTCCAAATTTTGAAACTCCACAACTTGAGACTCTGCACCTAGAAACTCCGCAGCTAGAAACTCCACAACTAGAAACTCCACAACTCAAAACTCCACAACTAGAAACTCCACAACTTGAAACTCAACAACTCAAAACTCCACAACTTCAACTCGAAAGCTAGAAACTCCACAACTTGAGACTCCGCAACTAGAAACTCCACAACTTGAAACTCCACAACTAGAAACTCCAGAACTAGAAACTGCAAAACTAGAGACTTCACAACTAGAAACTCCACAACCAGAAACTCCAAAACTAGAAACTACACAACTAGAAACTTCACAACTAGAAACTCCGCAACTAGAGACTCCACAACTAGAAACTCCACAACTTGAAACTCCACAACTAGAAACTCCACAACCAGAAACTCCACAACTAGAAACTCCACAACTAGAAACTGCACAACTAGAAACTCCGCAACTCAAAACTCCACAACTAGAAACTCCACAACTTGAGACACCGCCACTAGAAACTCCACAACTTGAAACTCCACAACTAGAAACTCCACAACTAGAAACTGCAAAACTAGAGACTTCACAACTAGAAACTCAACAACTAGAAACTCCACAACCAGAAACTCCACAACTAGAAACTCCACAACTAGAAACTTCACAACTAGAAACTCCGCAACTAGAGACTCCACAACTAGAAACTCCACAACTTGAAACTCCACAACTCAAAACTCCACATTTTGAAACTCCAAAACTTGAGACTCTGCACCTAGAAACTCCGCAGCTAGAAACTCCACAACTAGAAACTCCACAACTCAAAACTCCACAACTAGAAACTCCACAATTTGAAACTCCACAACTCAAAACTCCACAACTTGAACTCGAAAGCTAGAAACTCCACAACTTGTGACTCCGCAACTAGAAACTCCACAACTTGAAACTCCACAACTAGAAACTCCAGAACTAGAAACTGCAAAACTAGAGACTTCACAACTAGAAACTCCACAACCAGAAACTCCACAACTAGAAACTAGACAACTAGAAACTTCACAACTAGAAACTCCGCAACTAGAGACTCCACAACTAGAAACTCCACAACTTGAAACTCCACAACTAGAAACTCCACAACCAGAAACTCCACAACTAGAAACTCCACAACTAGAAACTGCACAACTAGAAACTCCGCAACTAGAGACTCCACAACTAGAAACTCCACATCTAGAAACTCCACTACTACAAACTCCACAAATAGAGACTCGGCAACTAGAAATTCCATATCTAGAAACTCCACAACTAGAAACTGCAAAACTAGAGACTTCACAACTAGAAACTCCACAACTAAAAACTCCACAACTGGAAACTCCACAACTTGAGACTGCGCAACTTGAAACTTCGCAACTAGAAACTCCGCTGTTAAAAACTCCGCAACTAAAAACTCCGCAACTAGAAACTCCACAACTTGAAACTCCACAACTACATACTCCACAACTGGAAACTCCACAACTAGATACTTCACAACTGGGAACTCCACAACTAGATACTCCAAATCTGGAAACTCCACAACTAGAAACTCCACAACTAGAGACTCAACAACTCGAAACTCCACAACTAGAAACTCAACAATTAGAATCTCCACAACCAGACACTCCGCCATTCCACAACTGGAAACTCCACAACTGGAAACTCCACAACTAGATACTCCGCAACTAGAAACTCCACAACTAGAAACTTCACAACTAGAAACTCCGCAGCTAGAAACTCCACAACTAGAAACTCTGCAACAAGAGACTCGACAACTAGAAACTCCACAACTAGAAACTCCACAACTAGACACTTCACAACTAAAAACTCTTCAACTAGAAACTCCTAAACTAGAGACTTCACAACTAGAGAATCTACAACTAGAGACTTCAAACTAGAAACTCAACAGCTAGAAACTCCACAACTAAAAACTCAACAACTAGAAACTCCACAGCTTGAGACTCCGCAACTAGAAACTCCACAACTATAAATTCCACAACTGGAAACTCCACTACTAGATACTCCACAACTGGAAACTCGGCAACTAGAAACTCCACAACTAGAGACTCCACAACTAGAAACTCCACAACTATAAATTCCACAACTGGAAACTCCACTACTAGATACTCCACAACTGGAAACTCGGCAACTAGAAACTCCACAACTAGAGACTCCACAACTAGAAACTCCACAACTAGAAACTCCACAACTAGAAACTCCGAAACTAGAAACTCCACTACCAGAAACTCCACAACCAGAGACTCTGCAACTAGAAACTCCGCAGCTAGAAACTCCACAAATAGATACTCCGCAACTAGAAACTGCAAAACTAGAGACTTCACAACTAGATACTTCACAACTGGAAACTCCACAACTAGATACTCCACAACTTGAAACTCCACAACTAGAAACTCCACAACTAGAGACTCCACAACTCGAAACTCCACAACTAGAAACTCCACAAGTAGAAACTCCACAACCAGAGACTCCGCAACTCAACAACTAGAAACTCCACAACTAGATACTCCGCAACTAGAAACTCCACAACTGGAAACTCCACAACTAGATACTCCGCAACTATAAACTCCACAACTAGAGACTCCACAACTTGAAACTCCACAACTTTAAACTCCACAACTTGAGACTCCACAACTAGAAACTCCACAACTTGAAACTTCACAATTTGAAACTCCACTACCAGAAACTCCACAACTAGAAACTCCACAACTAGAAACTCTGCAACTAGAGACTCCACAACTAGAAACTCCACAACTACAAACTCCACAAATAGAGACTCGGCTACAAGAAATTTCATGTCTAGAAAGTCCACAACTAAAAACTCCACAACTGGGAACTCCACAACTAGAAACTCCACAACTAGAAACTCTACAACTAGAGACTCCGCTACTAGAATTTCCACAACCAGAGACTCTGCAACCAGAAACTCCGCCGCTAGAAACTCCACAAATAGAAGCTCGGAAACTAGAAACTCCGCAGCTAGAAACTACAGAACTAGAGACTCCACAACTAGAAACTCCACAACTAGAAACTCCACAACTTGAAACCTCACAACCTTAAGTTACGCAACTAGAAAATCCACAGCTGGAGATTCCGCAACTACAATCTTCACAACTAGAAACTCCACAACTCAAAACTCCACAACTAGAAACTCCAAAACTAGAACTTCCACAATTCGAAACTCCACGACTAGAAACTCCACAACTTGAGACTCCGCAACTAGAAACTCCACAACTTGAAACTCCTCAACTAGAAACTCTACAACTAGAAACTCCACAACCAGAGACTCTGCAACTAGACACTCCGCAGCTAGAAACTCCACAAATAGATACTCCGCAACTAGAAACTGCAAAACTAGAGACTTCACAACTAGATACTTCACAACTGAAAACTCCACAACTAAATACTCCACATTTTGAAACTCCACAACTAGAAACTTCACAACTAGAGACTCCACAACTCGAAACTCCACAACTAGAAACTCCACAAGTAGAAACTCCACAACCAGAGACTCTGCAACTAGACACTCCGCAGCTAGAAACTCCACAAATAGATACTCCGCAACTAGAAACTGCAAAACTAGAGACTTCACAACTAGATACTTCACAACTGGAAACTCCACAACTAAATACTCCACATTTTGAAACTCCACAACTAGAAACTTCACAACTAGAGACTCCACAACTCGAAACTCCACAACTAGAAACTCCACAAGTAGAAACTCCACAACCAGAGACTCCACAACTCAACAACTAGAAACTCCACAACTAGATACTCCGCAACTAGAAACTCCACAACTGGAAACTCCACAACTAGATACTCCGCAACTAGAAACTCCACAACTAGAGACTCCACAACTTGAAACTCCACAACTTTAAACTCCACAACTTGAGACTCCACAACTAGAAACTACACAACTTGAAACTCCACAACTAGAAACTCCACTACCAGAAACTCCACAACTAGAAACTGCACAACTAGAAACTCCACAACTAGAAACTCTGCAACTAGAGACTCCACAACTAGAAACTCCACAACTACAAACTCCACAAATAGAGACTCGGCTACAAGAAATTTCATGTCTAGAAAGTCCACAACTAAAAACTCCACAACTGAAAACTCCACAACTAGAAACTCTACAACTAGAGACTCCGCTACTAGAATCTCCACAACCAGAGACTCTGCAACTAGAAACTCCGCAGCAAGAAACTCCACAAATAGAAACTCCGCAACTAGAAACTCCGCAGCTAGAAACTCCACAACTAGAAACTCTGCAACAAGAGACTCCACAACTAGAAACTCCAGAACTAGAAACTCCACAACTAGACACTTCACAACTAAAAACTCTTCAACTAGAAACTCCTAAACTAGAGACTTCACAACTAGAGAATCTACAACTAGAGACTTCAAACTAGAAACTCAACAGCTAGAAACTCCACAACTAAAAACTCAACAACTAGAAACTCCACAGCTTGAGACTCCGCAACTAGAAACTCCACAACTATAAATTCCACAACTGGAAACTCCACTACTAGATACTCCACAACTGGAAACTCGGCAACTAGAAACTCCACAACTAGAGACTCCACAACTAGAAACTCCACAACTAGAAACTCCGAAACTAGAAACTCCACTACCAGAAACTCCACAACTAGAAACTCCAGAACTACAAACTCCACAACTAGAAACTCTGCAACTAGAGACTCCACAACTAGAAACTCCACAACTAGAAACTCCACAACTACAAACTCCACAAATAGAGACTCGGCTACAAGAAATTTTATGTCTAGAAAGTCCACAACTAAAAACTCCACAACTGGAAACTCCTCAACTAGAAACTCCACAACTAAGAACTCCACAACCAGAGACTCTGCAACTAGAAACTCCGCAGCTAGAAACTCCACAAATAGATACTCCGCAACTAGAAACTGCAAAACTAGATACTTCACAACTAGATACTTCACAACTGGAAACTCCACAACTAGATACTCCACAACTTGAAACTCCACAACTAGAAACTCCACAACTAGAGACTCCACAACTAGAAACTCCACAACTAGAAACTCCACAAGTAGAAACTCCACAACCAGAGACTCCGCAACTCAACAACTAGAAACTCCACAACTAGATACTCCGACATAGAAACTCCACAACTGGAAACTCCACAACTAGATACTCCGCAACTATAAACTCCACAACTGGAGACTCCACAACTTGAAACTCCACAACTTTAAACTCCACAACTTGAGACTTCACAACTAGAAACTCCACAACTTGAAACTCCACAATTTGAAACTCCACTACCAGAAACTCCACAACTAGAAACTCCACAACTAGAAACTCTGCAACTAGAGACTCGGCTACAAGAAATTTCATGTCTAGAAAGTCCACAACTAAAAACTCCACAACTGGAAACTCCACAACTAGAAACTCCACAACTAGAAACTCTACAACTAGAGACTCCGCTACTAGAATTTCCACAACCAGAGACTCTGCAACTAGAAACTCCGCAGCTAGAAACTCCACAAATAGAAGCTCCGAAACTAGAAACTCCGCAGCTAGAAACTACAGAACTAGAGACTCCACAACTAGAAACTCCACAACTAGAAACTCCACAACTTGAAACCTCACAACCTTAAGTTACGCAACTAGAAAATCCACAGCTGGAGATTCGGCAACTACAATCTTCACAACTAGAAACTCCACAACTAGAAACTCCAAAACTAGAACTTCCACAACTCGAAACTCCACGACTAGAAACTCCACAACTTGAGACTCCGCAACTAGAAACTCCACAACTTGAAACTCCACAACTAGAAACTCTACAACTAGAAACTCCACAACCAGAGACTCTGCAACTAGACACTCCGCAGCTAGAAACTCCACAAATAGATACTCCGCAACTAGAAACTGCAAAACTAGAGACTTCACAACTTGATACTTCACAACTGGAAACTCCACAACTAAATACTCCACAACTTGAAACTCCACAACTAGAAACTCCACAACTAGAGACTCCACAACTCGAAACTCCACAACTAGAAACTCCACAAGTAGAAACTCACAACCAGAGACTCCGCAACTCAACAACTAGAAACTCCACAACTAGATACTTCGCAACTAGAAACTCCACAACTGGAAACTCCACAACTAGATACTCCGCAACTAGAAACTCCACAACTAGAGACTCCACAACTTGAAACTCCACAACTTTAAACTCCACAACTTCAGACTCCACAACTAGAAACTCCACAACTTGAAACTCCACAACTAGAAACTCCACTACCAGAAACTCCACAACTAGAAACTCCACAACTAGAAACTCCACAACTAGAAACTCTGCAACTAGAGACTCCACAACTAGAAACTCCGCAACTACAAACTCCACAAATAGAGACTCGGCTACAAGAAAATTCATGTCTAGAAAATCCACAACTAAAAACTCCACAACTGAAAACTCCACAACTAGAAACTCCACAACTAGAAACTCTACAACTAGAGACTCCGCTACTAGAATCTCCACAACCAGAGACTCTGCAACTAGAAACTCCGCAGCAAGAAACTCCACAAATAGAAACTCCGCAACTAGAAACTCCGCAGCTAGAAACTCCACAACTAGAAACTCTGCAACAAGAGACTCCACAACTAGAAACTCCACAACTCAAAACTCCACAACTAGAAACTCCACAACTTGAGACTCCGCCACTAGAAACTCCACAACTTGAAACTCCACAACTAGAAACTCCACAACTAGAAACTGCAAAACTAGAGACTTCACAACTAGAAACTCAACAACTAGAAACTCCACAACCAGAAACTCCACAACTAGAAACTCCACAACTAGAAACTTCACAACTTGAAACTCCACAACTCAAAACTCCACATTTTGAAACTCCACAACTTGAGACTCTGCACCTAGAAACTCCGCAGCTAGAAACTCCACAACTAGAAACTCCACAACTCAAAACTCCACAACTAGAAACTCCACAACTTGAAACTCCACAACTCAAAACTCCACAACTTGAACTCGAAAGCTAGAAACTCCACAACTTGAGACTCCGCAACTAGAAACTCCACAACTTGAAACTCCACAACTAGAAACTCCAGAACTAGAAACTGCAAAACTAGAGACTTCACAACTAGAAACTCCACAACCAGAAACTCCAAAACTAGAAACTACACAACTAGAAACTTCACAACTAGAAACTCCGCAACTAGAGACTCCACAACTAGAAACTCCACAACTTGAAACTCCACAACTAGAAACTCCACAACCAGAAACTCCACAACTAGAAACTCCACAACTAGAAACTGCACAACTAGAAACTCCGCAACTCAAAACTCCACAACTAGAAACTCCACAACTTGAGACTCCGCCACTAGAAACTCCACAACTTGAAACTCCACAACTAGAAACTCCACAACTAGAAACTGCAAAACTAGAGACTTCACAACTAGAAACTCAACAACTAGAAACTCCACAACCAGAAACTCCACAACTAGAAACTCCACAACTAGAAACTTCACAACTAGAAACTCCGCAACTAGAGACTCCACAACTAGAAACTCCACAACTTGAAACTCCACAACTCAATACTCCACATTTTGAAACTCCACAACTTGAGACTCTGCACCTAGAAACTCTGCAGCTAGAAACTCCACAACTAGAAACTCCACAACTCAAAACTCCACAACTAGAAACTCCACAACTTGAAACTCCACAACTCAAAACTCCACAACTTGAACTCGAAAGCTAGAAACTCCACAACTTGAGACTCCGCAACTAGAAACTCCACAACTTGAAACTCCACAACTAGAAACTCCAGCACTAGAAACTGCAAAACTAGAGACTTCACATCTAGAAACTCCACAACCAGAAACTCCACAACTAGAAACTACACAACTAGAAACTTCACAACTAGAAACTCCGCAACTAGAGACTCCACAACTAGAAACTCCACAACTTGAAACTCCACAACTAGAAACTCCACAACCAGAAACTCCACAACTAGGAACTCCACAACTAGAAACTGCACAACTAGAAACTCCGCAACTAGAGACTCCACAACTAGAAACTCCACAACTAGAAACTCCACTACTACAAACTCCACAAATAGAGACTCGGCAACTAGAAATTCCATATCTAGAAACTCCACAACTAGAAACTGCAAAACTAGAGACTTCACAACTAGAAACTCCACAACTAAAAACTCCACAACTGGAAACTCCACAACTTGAGACTCCGCAACTTGAAACTTCGCAACTAGAAACTCCGCTGTTAAAAACTCCGCAACTAAAAACTCCGCAACTAGAAACTCCACAACTTGAAACTCCACAACTAGATACTTCACAACTGGGAACTCCACAACTAGATACTCCAAATCTGGAAACTCCACAACTAGAAACTCCACAACTAGAGACTCAACAACTCGAAACTCCACAACTAGAAACTCAACAATTAGAATCTCCACAACCAGACACTCCGCCATTCCACAACTGGAAACTCCACAACTGGAAACTCCACAACTAGATACTCCGCAACTAGAAACTCCACAACTAGAAACTTCACAACTAGAAACTCCGCAGCTAGAAACTCCACAACTAGAAACTCTGCAACAAGAGACTCGACAACTAGAAACTCCACAACTAGAAACTCCACAACTAGACACTTCACAACTAAAAACTCTTCAACTAGAAACTCCTAAACTAGAGACTTCACAACTAGAGAATCTACAACTAGAGACTTCAAACTAGAAACTCAACAGCTAGAAACTCCACAACTAAAAACTCAACAACTAGAAACTCCACAGCTTGAGACTCCGCAACTAGAAACTCCACAACTATAAATTCCACAACTGGAAACTCCACTACTAGATACTCCACAACTGGAAACTCCACTACCAGAAACTCCACAACCAGAGACTCTGCAACTAGAAACTCCGCAGCTAGAAACTCCACAAATAGATACTCCGCAACTAGAAACTGCAAAACAAGAGACTTCACAACTAGATACTTCACAGCTGGAAACTCCACAACTAGATACTCCACAACTTGAAACTCCACAACTAGAAACTCCACAACTAGAGACTCCACAACTCGAAACTCCACAACTAGAAACTCCACAAGTAGAAACTCCACAACCAGAGACTCCGCAACTCAACAACTAGAAACTCCACAACTAGATACTCCGCAACTAGAAACTCCACAACTGGAAACTCCACAACTAGATACTCCGCAACTATAAACTCCACAACTAGAGACTCCACAACTTGAAACTCCACAACTTTAAACTCCACAACTTGAGACTCCACAACTAGAAACTCCACAACTTGAAACTTCACAATTTGAAACTCCACTACCAGAAACTCCACAACTAGAAACTCCACAACTAGAAACTCTGCAACTAGAGACTCCACAACTAGAAACTCCACAACTACAAACTCCACAAATAGAGACTCGGCTACAAGAAATTTCATGTCTAGAAAGTCCACAACTAAAAACTCCACAACTGGGAACTCCACAACTAGAAACTCCACAACTAAAAACTCTACAACTAGAGACTCCGCTACTAGAATTTCCACAACCAGAGACTCTGCAACCAGAAACTCCGCCGCTAGAAACTCCACAAATAGAAGCTCCGAAACTAGAAACTCCGCAGCTAGAAACTACAGAACTAGAGACTCCACAACTAGAAACTCCACAACTAGAAACTCCACAACTTGAAACCTCACAACCTTAAGTTACGCAACTAGAAAATCCACAGCTCGAGATTCCGCAACTACAATCTTCACAACTAGAAACTCCACAACTCAAAACTCCACAACTAGAAACTCCAAAACTAGAACTTCCACAACTCGAAACTCCACGACTAGAAACTCCACAACTTGAGACTCCGCAACTAGAAACTCCACAACTTGAAACTCCACAACTAGAAACTCTACAACTAGAAACTCCACAACCAGAGACTCTGCAACTAGACACTCCGCAGCTAGAAACTCCACAAATAGATACTCCGCAACTAGAAACTGCAAAACTAGAGACTTCACAACTAGATACTTCACAACTGGAAACTCCACAACTAAATACTCCACATTTTGAAACTCCACAACTAGAAACTCCACAACTAGAGACTCCACAACTCGAAACTCCACAACTAGAAACTCCACAAGTAGAAACTCCACAACCAGAGACTCCACAACTCAACAACTAGAAACTCCACAACTAGATACTCCGCAACTAGAAACTCCACAACTGGAAACTCCACAACTAGATACTCCGCAACTAGAAACTCCACAACTAGAGACTCCACAACTTGAAACTCCACAACTTTAAACTCCACAACTTGAGACTCCACAACTAGAAACTCCACAACTTGAAACTCCACAACTAGAAACTCCACTACCAGAAACTCCACAACTAGAAACTGCACAACTAGAAACTCCACAACTAGAAACTCTGCAACTAGAGACTCCACAACTAGAAACTCCACAACTACAAACTCCACAAATAGAGACTCGGCTACAAGAAATTTCATGTCTAGAAAGTCCACAACTAAAAACTCCACAACTGAAAACTCCACAACTAGAAACTCCACAACTAGAAACTCTACAACTAGAGACTCCGCTACTAGAATCTCCACAACCAGAGACTCTGCAACTAGAAACTCCGCAGCAAGAAACTCCACAAATAGAAACTCCGCAACTAGAAACTCCGCAGCTAGAAACTCCACAACTAGAAACTCTGCAACAAGAGACTCCACAACTAGAAACTCCACAACTAGAAACTCCACAACTAGACACTTCACAACTAAAAACTCTTCAACTAGAAACTCCTAAACTAGAGACTTCACAACTAGAGAATCTACAACTAGAGACTTCAAACTAGAAACTCAACAGCTAGAAACTCCACAACTAAAAACTCAACAACTAGAAACTCCACAGCTTGAGACTCCGCAACTAGAAACTCCACAACTATAAATTCCACAACTGGAAACTCCACTACTAGATACTCCACAACTGGAAACTCGGCAACTAGAAACTCCACAACTAGAGACTCCACAACTAGAAACTCCACAACTAGAAACTCCGAAACTAGAAACTCCACTACCAGAAACTCCACAACTAGAAACTCCAGAACTACAAATTCCACAACTAGAAACTCTGCAACTAGAGACTCCACAACTAGAAACTCCACAACTACAAACTCCACAACTACAAACTCCACAAATAGAGACTCGGCTACAAGAAATTTTATGTCTAGAAAGTCCACAACTAAAAACTCCACAACTGGAAACTCCTCAACTAGAAACTCCACAACTAAGAACTCCACAACCAGAGACTCTGCAACTAGAAGCTCCGCAGCTAGAAACTCCACAAATAGATACTCCGCAACTAGAAACTGCAAAACTAGATACTTCACAACTAGATACTTCACAACTGGAAACTCCACAACTAGATACTCCACAACTTGAAACTCCACAACTAGAAACTCCACAACTAGAGACTCCACAACTAGAAACTCCACAACTAGAAACTCCACAAGTAGAAACTCCACAACCAGAGACTCCGCAACTCAACAACTAGAAACTCCACAACTAGATACTCCGACATAGAAACTCCACAACTGGAAACTCCACAACTAGATACTCCGCAACTATAAACTCCACAACTGGAGACTCCACAACTTGAAACTCCACAACTTTAAACTCCACAACTTGAGACTTCACAACTAGAAACTCCACAACTTGAAACTCCACAATTTGAAACTCCACTACCAGAAACTCCACAACTAGAAACTCCACAACTAGAAACTCTGCAACTAGAGACTCGGCTACAAGAAATTTCATGTCTAGAAAGTCCACAACTAAAAACTCCACAACTGGAAACTCCACAACTAGAAACTCCACAACTAGAAACTCTACAACTAGAGACTCCGCTACTAGAATTTCCACAACCAGAAACTCTGCAACTAGAAACTCCGCCGCTAGAAACTCCACAAATAGAAGCTCCGAAACTAGAAACTCCGCAGCTAGAAACTACAGAACTAGAGACTCCACAACTAGAAACTCCACAACTAGAAACTCCACAACTTGAAACCTCACAACCTTAAGTTACGCAACTAGAAAATCCACAGCTGGAGATTCGGCAACTACAATCTTCACAACTAGAAACTCCACAACTAGAAACTCCAAAACTAGAACTTCCACAACTCGAAACTCCACGACTAGAAACTCCACAACTTGAGACTCCGCAACTAGAAACTCCACAACTTGAAACTCCACAACTAGAAACTCTACAACTAGAAACTCCACAACCAGAGACTCTGCAACTAGACACTCCGCAGCTAGAAACTCCACAAATAGATACTCCGCAACTAGAAACTGCAAAACTAGAGACTTCACAACTAGATACTTCACAACTGGAAACTCCACAACTAAATACTCCACAACTTGAAACTCCACAACTAGAAACTCCACAACTAGAGACTCCACAACTCGAAACTCCACAACTAGAAACTCCACAAGTAGAAACTCACAACCAGAGACTCCGCAACTCAACAACTAGAAACTCCACAACTAGATACTTCGCAACTAGAAACTCCACAACTGGAAACTCCACAACTAGATACTCCGCAACTAGAAACTCCACAACTAGAGACTCCACAACTTGAAACTCCACAACTTTAAACTCCACAACTTGAGACTCCACAACTAGAAACTCCACAACTTGAAACTCCACAACTAGAAACTCCACTACCAGAAACTCCACAACTAGAAACTGCACAACTAGAAACTCCACAACTAGAAACTCTGCAACTAGAGACTCCACAACTAGAAACTCCACAACTACAAACTCCACAAATAGAGACTCGGCTACAAGAAATTTCATGTCTAGAAAGTCCACAACTAAACACTCCACAACTGAAAACTCCACAACTAGAAACTCCACAACTAGAAACTCTACAACTAGAGACTCCGCTACTAGAATCTCCACAACCAGAGACTCTGCAACTAGAAACTCCGCAGCAAGAAACTCCACAAATAGAAACTCCGCAACTAGAAACTCCGCAGCTAGAAACTCCACAACTAGAAACTCTGCAACAAGAGACTCCACAACTAGAAACTCCACAACTAGAAACTCCACAACTAGACACTTCACAACTAAAAACTCTTCAACTAGAAACTCCTAAACTAGAGACTTCACAACTAGAGAATCTACAACTAGAGACTTCAAACTAGAAACTTAACAGCTAGAAACTCCACAACTAAAAACTCAACAACTAGAAACTCCACAGCTTGAGACTCCGCAACTAGAAACTCCACAACTATAAATTCCACAACTGGAAACTCCACTACTAGATACTCCACAACTGGAAACTCGGCAACTAGAAACTCCACAACTAGAGACTCCACAACTAGAAACTCCACAACTAGAAACTCCGAAACTAGAAACTCCACTACCAGAAACTCCACAACTAGAAACCCCAGAACTACAAACTCCACAACTAGAAACTCTGCAACTAGAGACTCCACAACTAGAAACTCCACAACTAGAAACTCCACAACTACAAACTCCACAAATAGAGACTCGGCTACAAGAAATTTTATGTCTAGAAAGTCCACAACTAAAAACTCCACAACTGGAAACTCCTCAACTAGAAACTCCACAACTAAGAACTCCACAACCAGAGACTCTGCAACTAGAAACTCCGCAGCTAGAAACTCCACAAATAGATACTCCGCAACTAGAAACTGCAAAACTAGATACTTCACAACTAGATACTTCACAACTGGAAACTCCACAACTAGATACTCCACAACTTGAAACTCCACAACTAGAAACTCCACAACTAGAGACTCCACAACTAGAAACTCCACAACTAGAAACTCCACAAGTAGAAACTCCACAACCAGAGACTCCGCAACTCAACAACTAGAAACTCCACAACTAGATACTCCGACATAGAAACTCCACAACTGGAAACTCCACAACTAGAAACTCTACAACTAGAAACTCCACAACCAGAGACTCTGCAACTAGACACTCCGCAGCTAGAAACTCCACAAATAGATACTCCGCAACTAGAAACTGCAAAACTAGAGACTTCACAACTAGATACTTCACAACTGGAAACTCCACAACTAAATACTCCACATTTTGAAACTCCACAACTAGAAACTCCACAACTAGAGACTCCACAACTCGAAACTCCACAACTAGAAACTCCACAAGTAGAAACTCCACAACCAGAGACTCCACAACTCAACAACTAGAAACTCCACAACTAGATACTCCGCAACTAGAAACTCCACAACTGGAAACTCCACAACTAGATACTCCGCAACTAGAAACTCCACAACTAGAGACTCCACAACTTGAAACTCCACAACTTTAAACTCCACAACTTGAGACTCCACAACTAGAAACTCCACAACTTGAAACTCCACAACTAGAAACTCCACTACCAGAAACTCCACAACTAGAAACTGCACAACTAGAAACTCCACAACTAGAAACTCTGCAACTAGAGACTCCACAACTAGAAACTCCACAACTACAAACTCCACAAATAGAGACTCGGCTACAAGAAATTTCATGTCTAGAAAGTCCACAACTAAAAACTCCACAACTGAAAACTCCACAACTAGAAACTCCACAACTAGAAACTCTACAACTAGAGACTCCGCTACTAGAATCTCCACAACCAGAGACTCTGCAACTAGAAACTCCGCAGCAAGAAACTCCACAAATAGAAACTCCGCAACTAGAAACTCCGCAGCTAGAAACTCCACAACTAGAAACTCTGCAACAAGAGACTCCACAACTAGAAACTCCACAACTAGAAACTCCACAACTAGACACTTCACAACTAAAAACTCTTCAACTAGAAACTCCTAAACTAGAGACTTCACAACTAGAGAATCTACAACTAGAGACTTCAAACTAGAAACTCAACAGCTAGAAACTCCACAACTAAAAACTCAACAACTAGAAACTCCACAGCTTGAGACTCCGCAACTAGAAACTCCACAACTATAAATTCCACAACTGGAAACTCCACTACTAGATACACCACAACTGGAAACTCGGCAACTAGAAACTCCACAACTAGAGACTCCACAACTAGAAACTCCACAACTAGAAACTCCGAAACTAGAAACTCCACTACCAGAAACTCCACAACTAGAAACTCCAGAACTACAAATTCCACAACTAGAAACTCTGCAACTAGAGACTCCACAACTAGAAACTCCACAACTAGAAACTCCACAACTACAAACTCCACAAATAGAGACTCGGCTACAAGAAATTTTATGTCTAGAAAGTCCACAACTAAAAACTCCACAACTGGAAACTCCTCAACTAGAAACTCCACAACTAAGAACTCCACAACCAGAGACTCTGCAACTAGAAGCTCCGCAGCTAGAAACTCCACAAATAGATACTCCGCAACTAGAAACTGCAAAACTAGATACTTCACAACTAGATACTTCACAACTGGAAACTCCACAACTAGATACTCCACAACTTGAAACTCCACAACTAGAAACTCCACAACTAGAGACTCCACAACTAGAAACTCCACAACTAGAAACTCCACAATTAGAAACTCCACAACCAGAGACTCCGCAACTCAACAACTAGAAACTCCACAACTAGATACTCCGACATAGAAACTCCACAACTGGAAACTCCACAACTAGATACTCCGCAACTATAAACTCCACAACTGGAGACTCCACAACTTGAAACTCCACAACTTTAAACTCCACAACTTGAGACTTCACAACTAGAAACTCCACAACTTGAAACTCCACAATTTGAAACTCCACTACCAGAAACTCCACAACTAGAAACTCCACAACTAGAAACTCTGCAACTAGAGACTCGGCTACAAGAAATTTCATGTCTAGAAAGTCCACAACTAAAAACTCCACAACTGGAAACTCCACAACTAGAAACTCCACAACTAGAAACTCTACAACTAGAGACTCCGCTACTAGAATTTACACAACCAGAGACTCTGCAACTAGGAACTCCGCCGCTAGAAACTCCACAAATAGAAGCTCCGAAACTAGAAACTCCGCAGCTAGAAACTACAGAACTAGAGACTCCACAACTAGAAACTCAACAACTAGAAACTCCACAACTTGAAACCTCACAGCCTTAAGTTACGCAACTAGAAAATCCACAGCTGGAGATTCGGCAACTACAATCTTCACAACTAGAAACTCCACAACTAGAAACTCCAAAACTAGAACTTCCACAACTCGAAACTCCACGACTAGAAACTCCACAACTTGAGACTCCGCAACTAGAAACTCCACAACTTGAAACTCCACAACTAGAAACTCTACAACTAGAAACTCCACAACCAGAGACTCTGCAACTAGACACTCCGCAGCTAGAAACTCCACAAATAGATACTCCGCAACTAGAAACTGCAAAACTAGAGACTTCACAACTAGATACTTCACAACTGGAAACTCCACAACTAAATACTCCACAACTTGAAACTCCACAACTAGAAACTCCACAACTAGAGACTCCACAACTCGAAGCTCCACAACTAGAAACTCCACAAGTAGAAACTCACAACCAGAGACTCCGCAACTCAACAACTAGAAACTCCACAACTAGATACTTCGCAACTAGAAACTCCACAACTGGAAACTCCACAACTAGATACTCCGCAACTAGAAACTCCACAACTAGAGACTCCACAACTTGAAACTCCACAACTTTAAACTCCACAACTTGAGACTCCACAACTAGAAACTCCACAACTTGAAACTCCACAACTAGAAACTCCACTACCAGAAACTCCACAACTAGAAACTGCACAACTAGAAACTCCACAACTAGAAACTCTGCAACTAGAGACTCCACAACTAGAAACTCCACAACTACAAACTCCACAAATAGAGACTCGGCTACAAGAAATTTCATGTCTAGAAAGTCCACAACTAAACACTCCACAACTGAAAACTCCACAACTAGAAACTCCACAACTAGAAACTCTACAACTAGAGACTCCGCTACTAGAATCTCCACAACCAGAGACTCTGCAACTAGAAACTCCGCAGCAAGAAACTCCACAAATAGAAACTCCGCAACTAGAAACTCCGCAGCTAGAAACTCCACAACTAGAAACTCTGCAACAAGAGACTCCACAACTAGAAACTCCACAACTAGAAACTCCACAACTAGACACTTCACAACTAAAAACTCTTCAACTAGAAACTCCTAAACTAGAGACTTCACAACTAGAGAATCTACAACTAGAGACTTCAAACTAGAAACTCAACAGCTAGAAACTCCACAACTAAAAACTCAACAACTAGAAACTCCACAGCTTGAGACTCCGCAACTAGAAACTCCACAACTATAAATTCCACAACTGGAAACTCCACTACTAGATACTCCACAACTGGAAACTCGGCAACTAGAAACTCCACAACTAGAGACTCCACAACTAGAAACTCCACAACTAGAAACTCCGAAACTAGAAACTCCACTACCAGAAACTCCACAACTAGAAACCCCAGAACTACAAACTCCACAACTAGAAACTCTGCAACTAGAGACTCCACAACTAGAAACTCCACAACTAGAAACTCCACAACTACAAACTCCACAAATAGAGACTCGGCTACAAGAAATTTGATGTCTAGAAAGTCCACAACTAAAAACTCCACAACTGGAAACTCCTCAACTAGAAACTCCACAACTAAGAACTCCACAACCAGAGACTCTGCAACTAGAAACTCCGCAGCTAGAAACTCCACAAATAGATACTCCGCAACTAGAAACTGCAAAACTAGATACTTCACAACTAGATACTTCACAACTGGAAACTCCACAACTAGATACTCCACAACTTGAAACTCCACAACTAGAAACTCCACAACTAGAGACTCCACAACTAGAAACTCCACAACTTGAAACTCCACAATTTGAAACTCCACTACCAGAAACTCCACAACTAGAAACTCCACAACTAGAAACTCTGCAACTAGAGACTCGGCTACAAGAAATTTCATGTCTAGAAAGTCCACAACTAAAAACTCCACAACTGGAAACTCCACAACTAGAAACTCCACAACTAGAAACTCTACAACTAGAGACTCCGCTACTAGAATTTCCACAACCAGAAACTCTGCAACTAGAAACTCCGCCGCTAGAAACTCCACAAATAGAAGCTCCGAAACTAGAAACTCCGCAGCTAGAAACTACAGAACTAGAGACTCCACAACTAGAAATTCCACAACTAGAAACTCCACAACTTGAAACCTCACAACCTTAAGTTACGCAACTAGAAAATCCACAGCTGGAGATTCGGCAACTACAATCTTCACAACTAGAAACTCCACAACTAGAAACTCCAAAACTAGAACTTCCACAACTCGAAACTCCACGACTAGAAACTCCACAACTTGAGACTCCGCAACTAGAAACTCCACAACTTGAAACTCCACAACTAGAAACTCTACAACTAGAAACTCCACAACCAGAGACTCTGCAACTAGACACTCCGCAGCTAGAAACTCCACAAATAGATACTCCGCAACTAGAAACTGCAAAACTAGAGACTTCACAACTAGATACTTCACAACTGGAAACTCCACAACTAAATACTCCACAACTTGAAACTCCACAACTAGAAACTCCACAACTAGAGACTCCACAACTCGAAACTCCACAACTAGAAACTCCACAAGTAGAAACTCACAACCAGAGACTCCGCAACTCAACAACTAGAAACTCCACAACTAGATACTTCGCAACTAGAAACTCCACAACTGGAAACTCCACAACTAGATACTCCGCAACTAGAAACTCCACAACTAGAGACTCCACAACTTGAAACTCCACAATTTTAAACTCCACAACTTCAGACTCCACAACTAGAAACTCCACAACTTGAAACTCCACAACTAGAAACTCCACTACCAGAAACTCCACAACTAGAAACTCCACAACTAGAAACTCCACAACTAGAAACTCTGCAACTAGAGACTCCACAACTAGAAACTCCGCAACTACAAACTCCACAAATAGAGACTCGGCTACAAGAAAATTCATGTCTAGAAAATCCACAACTAAAAACTCCACAACTGAAAACTCCACAACTAGAAACTCCACAACTAGAAACTCTACAACTAGAGACTCCGCTACTAGAATCTCCACAACCAGAGACTCTGCAACTAGAAACTCCGCAGCAAGAAACTCCACAAATAGAAACTCCGCAACTAGAAACTCCGCAGCTAGAAACTCCACAACTAGAAACTCTGCAACAAGAGACTCCACAACTAGAAACTCCACAACTCAAAACTCCACAACTAGAAACTCCACAACTTGAGACTCCGCCACTAGAAACTCCACAACTTGAAACTCCACAACTAGAAACTCCACAACTAGAAACTGCAAAACTAGAGACTTCACAACTAGAAACTCAACAACTAGAAACTCCACAACCAGAAACTCCACAACTAGAAACTCCACAACTAGAAACTTCACAACTAGAAACTCCGCAACTAGAGACTCCACAACTAGAAACTCCACAACTTGAAACTCCACAACTCAAAACTCCACATTTTGAAACTCCACAACTTGAGACTCTGCACCTAGAAACTCCGCAGCTAGAAACTCCACAACTAGAAACTCCACAACTCAAAACTCCACAACTAGAAACTCCACAACTTGAAACTCCACAACTCAAAACTCCACAACTTGAACTCGAAAGCTAGAAACTCCACAACTTGAGACTCCGCAACTAGAAACTCCACAACTTGAAACTCCACAACTAGAAACTCCAGAACTAGAAACTGCAAAACTAGAGACTTCACAACTAGAAACTCCACAACCAGAAACTCCAAAACTAGAAACTACACAACTAGAAACTTCACAACTAGAAACTCCGCAACTAGAGACTCCACAACTAGAAACTCCACAACTTGAAACTCCACAACTAGAAACTCCACAACCAGAAACTCCACAACTAGAAACTCCACAACTAGAAACTGCACAACTAGAAACTCCGCAACTCAAAACTCCACAACTAGAAACTCCACAACTTGAGACTCCACAACTTGAAACTCCACAACTCAAAACTCCACAACTTGAACTCGAAAGCTAGAAACTCCACAACTTGAGACTCCGCAACTAGAAACTCCACAACTAGAAACTGCAAAACTAGAGACTTCACAACTAGAAACTCAACAACTAGAAACTCCACAACCAGAAACTCCACAACTAGAAACTCCACAACTAGAAACTTCACAACTAGAAACTCCGCAACTAGAGACTCCACAACTAGAAACTCCACAACTTGAAACTCCACAACTCAAAACTCCACATTTTGAAACTCCACAACTTGAGACTCTGCACCTAGAAACTCCGCAGCTAGAAACTCCACAACTAGAAACTCCACAACTCAAAACTCCACAACTAGAAACTCCACAACTTGAAACTCCACAACTCAAAACTCCACAACTTGAACTCGAAAGCTAGAAACTCCACAACTTGAGACTCCGCAACTAGAAACTCCACAACTTGAAACTCCACAACTAGAAACTCCAGCACTAGAAACTGCAAAACTAGAGACTTCACATCTAGAAACTCCACAACCAGAAACTCCACAACTAGAAACTACACAACTAGAAACTTCACAACTAGAAACTCCGCAACTAGAGACTCCACAACTAGAAACTCCACAACTTGAAACTCCACAACTAGAAACTCCACAACCAGAAACTCCACAACTAGGAACTCCACAACTAGAAACTGCACAACTAGAAACTCCGCAACTAGAGACTCCACAACTAGAAACTCCACAACTAGAAACTCCACTACTACAAACTCCACAAATAGAGACTCGGCAACTAGAAATTCCATATCTAGAAACTCCACAACTAGAAACTGCAAAACTAGAGACTTCACAACTAGAAACTCCACAACTAAAAACTCCACAACTGGAAACTCCACAACTTGAGACTCCGCAACTTGAAACTTCGCAACTAGAAACTCCGCTGTTAAAAACTCCGCAACTAAAAACTCCGCAATTAGAAACTCCACAACTTGAAACTCCACAACTAGATACTCCACAACTGGAAACTCCACAACTAGATACTTCACAACTGGGAACTCCACAAATAGATACTCCAAATCTGGAAACTCCACAACTAGAAACTCCACAACTAGAGACTCAACAACTCGAAACTCCACAACTAGAAACTCAACAATTAGAATCTCCACAACCAGACACTCCGCCATTCCACAACTGGAAACTCCACAACTGGAAACTCCACAACTAGATACTCCGCAACTAGAAACTCCACAACTAGAAACTTCACAACTAGAAACTCCGCAGCTAGAAACTCCACAACAAGAAACTCTGCAACAAGAGACTCGACAACTAGAAACTCCACAACTAGAAACTCCACAACTAGACACTTCACAACTAAAAACTCTTCAACTAGAAACTCCTAAACTAGAGACTTCACAACTAGAGAATCTACAACTAGAGACTTCAAACTAGAAACTCAACAGCTAGAAACTCCACAACTAAAAACTCAACAACTAGAAACTCCACAGCTTGAGACTCCGCAACTAGAAACTCCACAACTATAAATTCCACAACTGGAAACTCCACTACTACATACTCCACAACTGGAAACTCGGCAACTAGAAACTCCACAACTAGAGACTCCACGACTAGAAACTCCACAACTAGAAACTCCACAACTAGAAACTCCGAAACTAGAAACTCCACTACCAGAAACTCCACAACTAGAAACTCCAGAACTACAAACTCCACAACTAGAAACTCTGCAACTAGAGACTCCACAACTAGAAACTCCACAACTACAAACTCCACAAATAGAGACTCGGCTACAAGAAATTTTATGTCTAGAAAGTCCACAACTAAAAACTCCACAACTGGAAACTCCTCAACTAGAAACTCCACAACTAGAAACTCCACAACCAGAGACTCTGCAACTAGAAACTCCGCAGCTAGAAACTCCACAAATAGATACTCCGCAACTAGAAACTGCAAAACTAGAGACTTCACAACTAGATACTTCACAACTGCAAACTCCACAAGTAGATACTCCACAACTTGAAACTCCACAACTAGAAACTCCACAACTAGAAACTCTACAACTAGAGACTCCGCTACTAGAATTTCCACAACCAGAGACTCTGCAACTAGAAACTCCGCAGCTAGAAACTCCACAAATAGAAGCTCCGAAACTAGAAACTCCGCAGCTAGAAACTACAGAACTAGAGACTCCACAACTAGAAACTCCACAACTTGAAACCTCACAACCTTAAGTTACGCAACTAGAAAATCCACAGCTGGAGATTCCGCAACTACAATCTTCACAACTAGAAACTCCACAACTCAAAACTCCACAACTAGAAACTCCAAAACTAGAACTTCCACAACTCGAAACTCCACGACTAGAAACTCCACAACTTGAGACTCCGCAACTAGAAACTCCACAACTTGAAACTCCACAACTAAAAACTCCACAATTAGAAACTCCACAACTACAAACTCCACAACTAGAGACTTGGCAACTAGAAATTCCATATCTAGAAACTCCACAACTAAAAACTCCACAACTAGAAACTGCAAAACTAGAGACTTCACAACTAGAAACTCAACAACTAGAAACTCCACAACCAGAAACACCACAACTAGAAACTCCACAACTAGAAACTCCACAACTAGAAACTCTGCAACTAGAGACTCCACAACTAGAAACTCCACAACTACAAACTCCACAACTACAAACTCCACAAATAGAGACTCGGCTACAAGAAATTTTATGTCTAGAAAGTCCACAACTAAAAACTCCACAACTGGAAACTCCTCAACTAGAAACTCCACAACTAGAAACTCCACAACCAGAGACTCTGCAACTAGAAACTCCGCAGCTAGAAACTCCACAAATAGATACTCCGCAACTAGAAACTGCAAAACTAGAGACTTCACAACTAGATACTTCACAACTGGAAACTCCACAACTAGATACTCCACAACTTGAAACTCAACAACTAGAAACTCCACAACCAGAGACTCCACAACTCGAAACTCCACAACTAGAAACTCCACATGTAGAAACTCCACAACCAGAGACTCCGCAACTCAACAACTAGAAACTCCACAACTAGATACTCCGCAACTAGAAACTCCACAACTGGAAACTCCACAACTAGATACTCCGCAACTATAAACTCCACAACTAGAGACTCCACAACTTGAAACTCCACAACTTTAAACTCCACAACTTGAGACTCCACAACTAGAAACTCCACAACTTGAAACTCCACAATTTGAAACTCCACAACCAGAAACTCCACAACTAGAAACTCCACAACTAGAAACTCTGCAACTAGAGACTCCACAACTAGAAACTCCACAACTACAAACTCCACAAATAGAGACTCGGCTACAAGAAATTTCATGTCTAGAAAGTCCACAACTAAAAACTCCACAACTGGAAACTCCACAACTAGAAACTCCACAACTAGAAACTCTACAACTAGAGACTCCGCTACTAGAATTTCCACAATCAGAGACTCTGCAACTAGAAACTCCGCCGCTAGAAACTCCACAAATAGAAGCTCCGAAACTAGAAACTCCGCAGCTAGAAACTACAGAACTAGAGACTCCACAACTAGAAACTCCACAACTAGAAACTCCACAACTTGAAACCTCACAACCTTAAGTTACGCAACTAGAAAATCCACAGCTGGAGATTCCGCAACTACAATCTTCACAACTAGAAACTCCACAACTCAAAACTCCACAACTAGAAACTCCAAAACTAGAACTTCCACAACTCGAAACTCCACGACTAGAAACTCCACAACTTGAGACTCCGCAACTAGAAACTCCACAACTTGAAACTCCACAACTAGAAACTCTACAACTAGAAACTCCACAACCAGAGACTCTGCAACTAGACACTCCGCAGCTAGAAACTCCACAAATAGATACTCCGCAACTAGAAACTGCAAAACTAGAGACTTCACAACTAGATACTTCACAACTGGAAACTCCACAACTAAATACTCCACAACTTGAAACTCCACAACTAGAAACTCCACAACTAGAGACTCCACAACTCGAAACTCCACAACTAGAAACTCCACAAGTAGAAACTCCACAACCAGAGACTGCGCAACTCAACAACTAGAAACTCCACAACTAGATACTCCACAACTAGAAACTCCACAACTGGAAACTCCACAACTAGATACTCCGCAACTAGAAACTCCACAACTAGAGACTCCACAACTTGAAACTCCCCAACTTTAAACTCCACAACTTGAGACTCCACAACTAGAAACTCCACAACTTGAAACTCCACAACTAGAAACTCCACTACCAGAAACTCCACAACTAGAAACTGCACAACTAGAAACTCCACAACTAGAAACTCTGCAACTAGAGACTCCACAACTAGAAACTCCACAACTACAAACTCCACAAATAGAGACTCGGCTACAAGAAATTTCATGTCTAGAAAGTCCACAACTAAAAACTCCACAACTGAAAACTCCACAACTAGAAACTCCACAACTAGAAACTCTACAACTAGAGACTCCGCTACTAGAATCTCCACAACCAGAGACTCTGCAACTAGAAACTCCGCAGCAAGAAACTCCACAAATAGAAACTCCGCAACTAGAAACTCCGCAGCTAGAAACTCCACAACTAGAAACTCTGCAACAAGAGACTCCACAACTAGAAACTCCACAACTAGAAACTCCACAACTAGACACTTCACAACTAAAAACTCTTCAACTAGAAACTCCTAAACTAGAGACTTCACAACTAGAGAATCTACAACTAGAGACTTCAAACTAGAAACTCAACAGCTAGAAACTCCACAACTAAAAACTCAACAACTAGAAACTCCACAGCTTGAGACTCCGCAACTAGAAACTCCACATTTTGAAACTCCACAACTTGAGACTCTGCACCTAGAAACTCCGCAGCTAGAAACTCCACAACTAGAAACTCCACAACTCAAAACTCCACAACTAGAAACTCCACAACTTGAAACTCCACAACTCAAAACTCCACAACTTGAACTCGAAAGCTAGAAACTCCACAACTTGAGACTCCGCAACTAGAAACTCCACAACTTGAAACTCCACAACTAGAAACTCCAGAACTAGAAACTGCAAAACTAGAGACTTCACAACTAGAAACTCCACAACCAGAAACTCCACAACTAGAAACTACACAACTAGAAACTTCACAACTAGAAACTCCGCAACTAGAGACTCCACAACTAGAAACTCCACAACTTGAAACTCCACAACTAGAAACTCCACAACCAGAAACTCCACAACTAGAAACTCCACAACTAGAAACTGCACAACTAGAAACTCCGCAACTAGAGACTCCACAACTAGAAACTCCACAACTAGAAACTCCACTACTACAAACTTCACAAATAGAGACTCGGCAACTAGAAATTCCATATCTAGAAACTCCACAACTAGAAACTGCAAAACTAGAGACTTCACAACTAGAAACTCCACAACTAAAAACTCCACAACTGGAAACTCCACAACTTGAGACTCCGCAACTTGAAACTCCACAACTAGAAACTCCGCTGTTAAAAACTCCGCAACTAAAAACTCCGCAACTAGAAACTCCACAACTTGAAACTCCACAACTAGATACTCCACAACTGGAAACTCCACAACTAGATACTTCACAACTGGGAACTCCACAACTAGATACTCCAAATCTGGAAACTCCACAACTTGAAACTCCACAACTAGAGACTCAACAACTCGAAACTCCACAACTAGAAACTCAACAATTAGAATCTCCACAACCAGACATTCCGCCATTCCACAACTGGAAACTCCACGAATAGAAACTCCGCAACTAGAAACTCCGCAGCTAGAAACTCCACAACTAGAAACTCTGCAACTTGAGACTCCACAACTAGAAACTCCACAACTAGAAACTCCACAACTAGACACTCCACAACTAAAAACTCTTCAACTAGAAACTCCTAAACTAGAGACTTCACAACTAGAGAATCTACAACTAGAGACTTCAAACTAGAAACTCAACAACTAGAAACTCCGCAACTAAAAACTCAACAACTAGAAACTCCACAGCTTGAGACTCCGCAACTAGAAACTCCACAACTAGGGACTCCGCAACTAGAAACTCCACAACTATAAACTCCACAACTGGAAACTCCACTACTAGATTTTCCACAACTTGAAACTCCGCAACTAGAGACTCTGCAACTAGAAACTCCACAATTAGAGAGGCCGCAACTCCACAACTAGAAACTTCACAACTAGAAAATTCATAACTAGATACTCCACAACTAGAAAATCCACAACTAGAAACTCCACAGCTATAGACCCCACAACTTGAAACTCCACAAGTTTAAACTCCACAACTTGAGACTTGACAACTAGAAACTCCACAACTAGAAACTCCCCAACCAGAAACTCCGGAACTGGAAACTTCGCAACAGGAGACTCTACAACTAGAAACTACACAACTACAAACTCCAAAACTAGAAACTCCACAACTAAAAACTTCACAATTCAAAACTGTACTAGAAACTCCACAACTTGAAACTCCACAACTAGACACTCCACAACTAGAAACTCCACAACTAGAGACTGCAACTATAGAACTCCGCAACTAGAAACTCCGCGTTTAAAAACTCCGCAACAAGAAATTCCACGGCTAGAAACACCACAACTAGACACTCCGCAACTAGAAACTTTACAACTGGAGACTCCTCAACTAGAGAATTCGCAACTAGAAACTCCAAAACTAGAGACTCTGCAACTAGAAACTCCGCAGCTAGAAACTCCACAACTCGAAACTCCACAACTCGAAACTCCACAACTAGAAACTCCACAACTTGAGACTCCGCAACTAGAAACTGCACACCTTGAAACTCCACAACTAACAACTCCACAACCAGAAACTTCACTACTAGAAACTCCACAACTAGAAAATCGCAACCAGAGACTCCACAACTAGAAACTCCACAACTTGAAACTCCAGAACTAGAAACTCCACAACCAGAAACTTCACAACTAGAAACACCACAACTAGAAACTCCGCAACTAGAGACTCCACTACTAGAAACTCCACAACTAGAAACTCCACAACTACAAACTTCACAAATAGAGACTCGGCAACTAGAAATTCCATATCTAGAAACTCCACAAAAAAAAAACTCCACAACTAGAAACTGCAAAACTAGAGACTTCACAACTAGAAACTCCACAACTGGAAACTCCACAACTAGATACTCCGCAACTAGAAACTCCACAACTAAAGACTCCACAACTTGAAACTCGACAACTTTAAACTCCACAACTTGAGACTCCACAACTATAAACTCCACAACTAGAAACTCCAAAACCAGAAACTCCACAGCCATAAACTCCGTAACTAGAAACTCCGCAACTAGAAACTCCGCAACTAGAGACTCCACAACTAGAAACTCCACAACTAGAAACTTCAAAACTACAAACTCCACAAATAGAGACTCGGCAACTAGAAATTCCATATCTAGAAACTCCACAAAAAAAACTCCACAACTAGAAACTGCAAAACTAGAGACTCCACAACTACAAACTCCACAACTACAAACTCAACAAATAGAGACTCGGCAAATAAAAATTCCATATCTAGAAACTCCACAACTAGAAACTGCAAAACTAGAGACTTCACAACTAGAAACTCAACAACTAGAATCTCCACAACTAAAAACTCCACAACTGGAAACTCCACAACTTGAAACTCCACAACTAGATACTCCACAACTGGAAACTCCAAAACTAGATAATCAATATCTGGAAACTCCACAACTAGAAACTCCACAACTTGAAACTCCACAACTAGATACTCCACAACTAGAAACTCCATACCTAGATAATCCATATCTGGAAACTCCACAACTAGAAACTCCACAACTAGAGACTCAACAACTAGAAACTCCAACACTTGAAACTCCACAACTCAAAACTCCACAACTCAAAACTCCACAACTTGAAACTCCACAACTAGAAACTACACAACTAAAAACTTCACAACTAGAAACTCCGCAACTAGAGACTCCACAACTAGAAACTCCACAACTTGAAACTCCACAACTAGAAACTCCACAACCAGAAACTCCACAACTAGAAACTCCACAACTAGAAACTGCACAACTAGAAACTCCGCAACTAGAGACTCCACAACTAGAAACTCCACAACTTGAAACTCCACAACTACAAACTCCACAAATAGAGACTCGGCAACTAGAAATTCCATATCTAGAAACTCCACAACTAGAAACTGCAAAACTAGAGACTTCACAACTAGAAACTCAACAACTAGAAACTCCACAACTAAAAATTCCACAACTGGAAACTCCACAACTTGAGACTCCGCAACTTGAAACTCCACAACTAGAAACTCCGCTGTTAAAAACTCCGCAACTAGAAACTCCGGAACTAGAAACTCCACAACTTGAAACTCCACAACTAGATACTCCACAACTGGAAACTCCACAACTAGATACTTCACAACTGGGAACTCCACAACTAGATACTCCATATCTGGAAACTCCACAACTAGAAACTACACAACTAGAGACTCAACAACTCGAAACTCCACAACTAGAAACTCAACAATTAGAATCTCCACAACCAGACACTCCGCAATTCCACAACTGGAAACTCCACAACTGGAAACTCCACAACTAGATACTCCGCAACTAGAAACTCCACAACTTGAGACTCCAGAACTTGAAACTCCACAACTAGAAACTCTGCAACTAGAGACTCCACAACTAGAAACTCCACAACTAGAAACTCCACAACTATGAACTCCACAAATAGTGACTCGGCTACAAGAAACTTCATGTCTAGAATGTCCAGAACTAGAAACTCCACAACTGGAAACTCCACAACTAGAAACTGCACAACTAGAAACTCCACAACTAGAGATTCCGCAACTAGAAACTGCACAACCAGAGACTCTGCAACTAGAAACTCCGCAGCTCTAAACTCCACAAATAGAAGCTCCGAAACTAGAAACTCCGCAGCTAGAAACTACAGAACTAGAGACTCCACAACTATAAACTCCACAACTAGAAACTCCACAACTTGAAACCTCACAACCTTAAGTTACGCAACTAGAAAATCCACAGCTAGAGATTTCGCAACTAGAATCTTCACAACTAGAAACTCCACAACTCAAAACTCCACAACTAGAAACTCCAAAACTAGAACTTCCACAACTCCAAAGTCCACAACTGGAAACTCCACAACTAGACACTCCACAACTAAAAACTCTTCAACTAGAAACTCCTAAACTAGAGACTCCACAACTAGAGAATCTACAACTAGAGACTTCAAACTAGAAACTCAACAACTAGAAACTCCACAACTAAAAACTCAACAACTAGAAACTCCACAGCTTGAGACTCCGCAACTTGAAACTCCACAATTAGAAACTCCGCAACTAGAAACTCCACAACTAGAAACTCCACAACTGGAAATTCCACTACTAGATACTCCACAACTGGAAACTCGACAACTATAGACTCCACAACTTGAAACTCCTAAAGTTTAAACTCCACAACTTGAGACTCCACAACTAGAAACTCCCCAACCAGAAACTCCGAAACTAGAAACTCCACAACAGGAGACTCTACAACTAGAAACTCCACAACTAGAAACTCCAAAACTAGAAACTCCACAACTAGAAACTCCACAACTAAAAACTTCACAATTCGAAACTCTACTAGAAACTCCACAACTTGAGACTCCACAACTAGGCACTCCACAACTACAAACTCCACAACTAGAGACTCTGCAACTATAGAACTCCGCAACTAGAAACTCCGCATTTAAAAACTCCGCAACAAGAAATTCCACGGCTAGAAACACCACAACTAGACACTCCGCAACTAGAAACTCTACAACTAGAGACTCCTCAACTAGAGAATTCGCAACTAGAAACTCCAAAACTAGATACTCCGCAACTAGAAAATCCACAACTAGAGACTCCACAACTTGAAACTCCACAACTTTAAACTCCACAACTTGAGACTCAATAACTAGAAACTCCACAACATGAAACTCCACAACTAGAAACTCCACAACCAGAAAATCCACAACCATAAACTCCACAACTAGAAACTCCACAACTAGAAACTCTTCAACTAGAGACTCCACAACTAGAAACTCCACAACTAGAAACTCCACAACTACAAACTCCACAAATAGAGACTCGGCTACAAGAAATTTCATGTCTAGAAAGTCCACAACTAAAAACTCCACAACTGGAAACTCCACAACTTGAGACTCCACAACTAGAAACTCCACAACTAGAAACTCCAAAACTAGAAACTCCACAACTAGAAACTCCGCAACTGGAGACTCCACAACTAGAAACTCCACAACTTGAAACTCCACAACTAGAAACTCCACAACTAAAAACTCTACAACTAGAGGCTCCTCAACTAGAGAATTCGCAACTAGAAACTCCAAAACTAGAGACTCTGCACCTAGAAACTCCGCAGCTAGAAACTCCACCACTAGAAACTCCACAACTCGAAACTCCACAACTAGAAACTCCACAACTTGAAACCCCACAACTCAAAACTCCACAACTTGAAACAACACAACTACAAACTCCACATTTTGAGACTCCGCAACTAGAAACTCCACAACTTGAAACTCCACAACTAGAAACTTCACAACCAGAAACTCCACAACTAGAAACTCCACAACTAGAAACTCCGCAACTAGAGACTCCACAACTAGAAACTCCACAACTTTAAACTCCACAACTAGAAACTCCACAACTAGAAACTCCACAACTAGAAACTCCACAACTAGAAACTCCGCAACTAGAGACTCCACAAATAGAGACTCGGCAACTAGAAATTCCATATCTAGAAACTCCACAACTACAAACTCCACAAATAGAGACTCGGCAACTAGAAATTCCATATCTAGAAACTCCACAACTAGACACTGCAAAACTAGAGACTTCACAACTAGAAACTCAACAACTAGAAACTCCACAACTAAAAACTCCACAGCTGGAAACTCCACAACTTGAAACTCCACAACTAGATACTCCACAACTGGAAACTCCAAAACTAGATAATCCATATCTGGAAACTCCACAACTAGAAACTCCACAACTTGAAACTCCACAACTAGATACTCCACAACTGGAAACTCTAAAACTAGATAATCCATATCTGGAAACTCCACAACTAGAAACTCCACAACTAGAGATTCAACAACTAGAAATTCCAACACTTGAAACTCCACAACTCAAAACTCCACAACTAGAAACTCCACAACTTGAGACTCTGCCACTAGAAACTCCACAACTTGAAACTCCACAACTAGAAACTCCACAACTCGAAACTCTAAAACTAGATAATCCATATCTGGAAACTCCACAACTAGAAACTCCACAACTAGAGATTCAACAACTAGAAATTCCAACACTTGAAACTCCACAACTCAAAACTCCACAACTAGAAACTCCACAACTTGAGACTCCGCCACTAGAAACTCCACAACTTGAAACTCCACAACTAGAAACTCCACAACTAGAAACTGCAAAACTAGAGACTTCACAACTAGAAACTCAACAACTAGAAACTCCACAACCAGAAACTCCACAACTATTAACTCCACAACTAGAAACTTCACAACTAGAAACTCCGCAACTAGAGACTCCACAACTAGAAACTCCACAACTTGAAACTCCACAACTCAAAACTCCACAACTCAAAACTCCACAACTTGAACTCGAAAGCTAGAAACTCCACAACTTGAGACTCCGCAACTAGAAACTCCACAACTTGAAACTCCACAACTAGAAACTCCAGAACTAGAAACTGCAAAACTAGAGACATCACAACTAGAAACTCCACAACCAGAAACTCCACAACTAGAAACTACACAACTAGAAACTTCACAACTAGAAACTCCGCAACTAGAGACTCCACAACTAGAAACTCCACAACTTGAAACTCCACAACTAGAAACTCCACAACCAGAAACTCCACAACTAGAAACTCCACAACTAGAAACTGCACAACTAGAAACTCCGCAACTAGAGACTCCACAACTAGAAACTCCGCAACTAGAAACTCCACTACTACAAACTCCACAAAAAGAGACTCGGCAACTAGAAATTCCATATCTAGAAACTCACACCTAGAAACTGCAAAACTAGAGACTTCACAACTAGAAACTCCACAACTAAAAACTCCACAACTGGAAACTCCGCTGTTAAAAACTCCGCAACTAAAAACTCCGCAACTAGAAACTCCACAACTTGAAACTCCACAACTAGATACTCCACAACTGGAAACTCCACAACTAGATACTTCACAACTGGGAACTCCACAACTAGATACTCCAAATCTAGAAACTCCAAAACTGGAAACTCCACAACTAGAGACTCAACAACTCGAAACTCCACAACTAGAAACTCAACAATTAGAATCTCCACAACCAGACACTCCGCTATTCCACAACTGGAAACTCCACAACTGGAAACTCCACAACTAGATACTCCGCAACTAGAAACTCCACAACTAGAAACTTCACAACTAGAAACTCCGCAACTAGAAACTCCACAACTAGAAACTCCGCAACTAGAGGCTCCACAACTAAAAACTCCACAACTTGAAACTCCACAACTACAAACTCCACAAATAGAGACTCGGCAACTAGAAATTCCATATCTAGAAACTCCACAACTAGAAACTGCAAAACTAGAGACTTCACAACTAGAAACTCAACAACTAGAAACTCCACAACTAAAAATTCCACAACTGGAAACTCCACAACTTGAGACTCCGCAACTTGAAACTCCACAACTAGAAACTCCGCTGTTAAAAACTCCGCAACTAGAAACTCCGGAACTAGAAACTCCACAACTTGAAACTCCACAACTAGATACTCCACAACTGGAAACTCCACAACTAGATACTTCACAACTGGGAACTCCACAACTAGATACTCCATATCTGGAAACTCCACAACTAGAAACTACACAACTAGAGACTCAACAACTCGAAACTCCACAACTAGAAACTCAACAATTAGAATCTCCACAACCAGACACTCCGCAATTCCACAACTGGAAACTCCACAACTAGATACTCCGCAACTAGAAACTCCACAACTTGAGACTCCAGAACTTGAAACTCCACAACTAGAAACTCTGCAACTAGAGACTCCACAACTAGAAACTCCACAACTAGAAACTCCACAACTATGAACTCCACAAATAGAGACTCGGCTACAAGAAACTTCATGTCTAGAATGTCCAGAACTAGAAACTCCACAACTGGAAACTCCACAACTAGAAACTGCACAACTAGAAACTCCACAACTAGAGATTCCGCAACTAGAAACTGCACAACCAGAGACTCTGCAACTAGAAACTCCGCAGCTCTAAACTCCACAAATAGAAGCTCCGAAACTAGAAACTCCGCAGCTAGAAACTACAGAACTAGAGACTCCACAACTATAAACTCCACAACTAGAAACTCCACAACTTGAAACCTCACAACCTTAAGTTACGCAACTAGAAAATCCACAGCTAGAGATTTCGCAACTAGAATCTTCACAACTAGAAACTCCACAACTCAAAACTCCACAACTAGAAACTCCAAAACTAGAACTTCCACAACTCCAAAGTCCACAACTGGAAACTCCACAACTAGACACTCCACAACTAAAAACTCTTCAACTAGAAACTCCTAAACTAGAGACTCCACAACTAGAGAATCTACAACTAGAGACTTCAAACTAGAAACTCAACAACTAGAAACTCCACAACTAAAAACTCAACAACTAGAAACTCCACAACTACAAACTCCACAACTACAAACTCCACAAATAGAGACTCGGCTACAAGAAATTTTATGTCTAGAAAGTCCACAACTAAAAACTCCACAACTGGAAACTCCTCAACTAGAAACTCCACAACTAGAAACTCCACAACCAGAGACTCTGCAACTAGAAACTCCGCAGCTAGAAACTCCACAAATAGATACTCCGCAACTAGAAACTGCAAAACTAGAGACTTCACAACTAGATACTTCACAACTGGAAACTCCACAACTAGATACTCCACAACTTGAAACTCAACAACTAGAAACTCCACAACCAGAGACTCCACAACTCGAAACTCCACAACTAGAAACTCCACATGTAGAAACTCCACAACCAGAGACTCCGCAACTCAACAACTAGAAACTCCACAACTAGATACTCCGCAACTAGAAACTCCACAACTGGAAACTCCACAACTAGATACTCCGCAACTATAAACTCCACAACTAGAGACTCCACAACTTGAAACTCCACAACTTTAAACTCCACAACTTGAGACTCCACAACTAGAAACTCCACAACTTGAAACTCCACAATTTGAAACTCCACAACCAGAAACTCCACAACTAGAAACTCCACAACTAGAAACTCTGCAACTAGAGACTCCACAACTAGAAACTCCACAACTACAAACTCCACAAATAGAGACTCGGCTACAAGAAATTTCATGTCTAGAAAGTCCACAACTAAAAACTCCACAACTGGAAACTCCACAACTAGAAACTCCACAACTAGAAACTCTACAACTAGAGACTCCGCTACTAGAATTTCCACAATCAGAGACTCTGCAACTAGAAACTCCGCCGCTAGAAACTCCACAAATAGAAGCTCCGAAACTAGAAACTCCGCAGCTAGAAACTACAGAACTAGAGACTCCACAACTAGAAACTCCACAACTAGAAACTCCACAACTTGAAACCTCACAACCTTAAGTTACGCAACTAGAAAATCCACAGCTGGAGATTCCGCAACTACAATCTTCACAACTAGAAACTCCACAACTCAAAACTCCACAACTAGAAACTCCAAAACTAGAACTTCCACAACTCGAAACTCCACGACTAGAAACTCCACAACTTGAGACTCCGCAACTAGAAACTCCACAACTTGAAACTCCACAACTAGAAACTCTACAACTAGAAACTCCACAACCAGAGACTCTGCAACTAGACACTCCGCAGCTAGAAACTCCACAAATAGATACTCCGCAACTAGAAACTGCAAAACTAGAGACTTCACAACTAGATACTTCACAACTGGAAACTCCACAACTAAATACTCCACAACTTGAAACTCCACAACTAGAAACTCCACAACTAGAGACTCCACAACTCGAAACTCCACAACTAGAAACTCCACAAGTAGAAACTCCACAACCAGAGACTGCGCAACTCAACAACTAGAAACTCCACAACTAGATACTCCACAACTAGAAACTCCACAACTGGAAACTCCACAACTAGATACTCCGCAACTAGAAACTCCACAACTAGAGACTCCACAACTTGAAACTCCCCAACTTTAAACTCCACAACTTGAGACTCCACAACTAGAAACTCCACAACTTGAAACTCCACAACTAGAAACTCCACTACCAGAAACTCCACAACTAGAAACTGCACAACTAGAAACTCCACAACTAGAAACTCTGCAACTAGAGACTCCACAACTAGAAACTCCACAACTACAAACTCCACAAATAGAGACTCGGCTACAAGAAATTTCATGTCTAGAAAGTCCACAACTAAAAACTCCACAACTGAAAACTCCACAACTAGAAACTCCACAACTAGAAACTCTACAACTAGAGACTCCGCTACTAGAATCTCCACAACCAGAGACTCTGCAACTAGAAACTCCGCAGCAAGAAACTCCACAAATAGAAACTCCGCAACTAGAAACTCCGCAGCTAGAAACTCCACAACTAGAAACTCTGCAACAAGAGACTCCACAACTAGAAACTCCACAACTAGAAACTCCACAACTAGACACTTCACAACTAAAAACTCTTCAACTAGAAACTCCTAAACTAGAGACTTCACAACTAGAGAATCTACAACTAGAGACTTCAAACTAGAAACTCAACAGCTAGAAACTCCACAACTAAAAACTCAACAACTAGAAACTCCACAGCTTGAGACTCCGCAACTAGAAACTCCACATTTTGAAACTCCACAACTTGAGACTCTGCACCTAGAAACTCCGCAGCTAGAAACTCCACAACTAGAAACTCCACAACTCAAAACTCCACAACTAGAAACTCCACAACTTGAAACTCCACAACTCAAAACTCCACAACTTGAACTCGAAAGCTAGAAACTCCACAACTTGAGACTCCGCAACTAGAAACTCCACAACTTGAAACTCCACAACTAGAAACTCCAGAACTAGAAACTGCAAAACTAGAGACTTCACAACTAGAAACTCCACAACCAGAAACTCCACAACTAGAAACTACACAACTAGAAACTTCACAACTAGAAACTCCGCAACTAGAGACTCCACAACTAGAAACTCCACAACTTGAAACTCCACAACTAGAAACTCCACAACCAGAAACTCCACAACTAGAAACTCCACAACTAGAAACTGCACAACTAGAAACTCCGCAACTAGAGACTCCACAACTAGAAACTCCACAACTAGAAACTCCACTACTACAAACTTCACAAATAGAGACTCGGCAACTAGAAATTCCATATCTAGAAACTCCACAACTAGAAACTGCAAAACTAGAGACTTCACAACTAGAAACTCCACAACTAAAAACTCCACAACTGGAAACTCCACAACTTGAGACTCCGCAACTTGAAACTCCACAACTAGAAACTCCGCTGTTAAAAACTCCGCAACTAAAAACTCCGCAACTAGAAACTCCACAACTTGAAACTCCACAACTAGATACTCCACAACTGGAAACTCCACAACTAGATACTTCACAACTGGGAACTCCACAACTAGATACTCCAAATCTGGAAACTCCACAACTTGAAACTCCACAACTAGAGACTCAACAACTCGAAACTCCACAACTAGAAACTCAACAATTAGAATCTCCACAACCAGACACTCCGCCATTCCACAACTGGAAACTCCACGAATAGAAACTCCGCAACTAGAAACTCCGCAGCTAGAAACTCCACAACTAGAAACTCTGCAACTTGAGACTCCACAACTAGAAACTCCACAACTAGAAACTCCACAACTAGACACTCCACAACTAAAAACTCTTCAACTAGAAACTCCTAAACTAGAGACTTCACAACTAGAGAATCTACAACTAGAGACTTCAAACTAGAAACTCAACAACTAGAAACTCCGCAACTAAAAACTCAACAACTAGAAACTCCACAGCTTGAGACTCCGCAACTAGAAACTCCACAACTAGGGACTCCGCAACTAGAAACTCCACAACTATAAACTCCACAACTGGAAACTCCACTACTAGATTTTCCACAACTTGAAACTCCGCAACTAGAGACTCTGCAACTAGAAACTCCACAATTAGAGAGGCCGCAACTCCACAACTAGAAACTTCACAACTGGAAAATTCATAACTAGATACTCCACAACTAGAAAATCCACAACTAGAAACTCCACAGCTATAGACCCCACAACTTGAAACTCCACAAGTTTAAACTCCACAACTTGAGACTTGACAACTAGAAACTCCACAACTAGAAACTCCCCAACCAGAAACTCCGGAACTGGAAACTTCGCAACAGGAGACTCTACAACTAGAAACTACACAACTACAAACTCCAAAACTAGAAACTCCACAACTAAAAACTTCACAATTCAAAACTGTACTAGAAACTCCACAACTTGAAACTCCACAACTAGACACTCCACAACTAGAAACTCCACAACTAGAGACTGCAACTATAGAACTCCGCAACTAGAAACTCCGCGTTTAAAAACTCCGCAACAAGAAATTCCACGGCTAGAAACACCACAACTAGACACTCCGCAACTAGAAACTTTACAACTGGAGACTCCTCAACTAGAGAATTCGCAACTAGAAACTCCAAAACTAGAGACTCTGCAACTAGAAACTCCGCAGCTAGAAACTCCACAACTCGAAACTCCACAACTCGAAACTCCACAACTAGAAACTCCACAACTTGAGACTCCGCAACTAGAAACTGCACACCTTGAAACTCCACAACTAACAACTCCACAACCAGAAACTTCACTACTAGAAACTCCACAACTAGAAAATCGCAACCAGAGACTCCACAACTAGAAACTCCACAACTTGAAACTCCAGAACTAGAAACTCCACAACCAGAAACTTCACAACTAGAAACACCACAACTAGAAACTCCGCAACTAGAGACTCCACTACTAGAAACTCCACAACTAGAAACTCCACAACTACAAACTTCACAAATAGAGACTCGGCAACTAGAAATTCCATATCTAGAAACTCCACAAAAAAAAAACTCCACAACTAGAAACTGCAAAACTAGAGACTTCACAACTAGAAACTCCACAACTGGAAACTCCACAACTAGATACTCCGCAACTAGAAACTCCACAACTAAAGACTCCACAACTTGAAACTCGACAACTTTAAACTCCACAACTTGAGACTCCACAACTATAAACTCCACAACTAGAAACTCCAAAACCAGAAACTCCACAGCCATAAACTCCGCAACTAGAAACTCCGCAACTAGAAACTCCGCAACTAGAGACTCCACAACTAGAAACTCCACAACTACAAACTTCAAAACTACAAACTCCACAAATAGAGACTCGGCAACTAGAAATTCCATATCTAGAAACTCCACAAAAAAAACTCCACAACTAGAAACTGCAAAACTAGAGACTCCACAACTACAAACTCCACAACTACAAACTCAACAAATAGAGACTCGGCAAATAAAAATTCCATATCTAGAAACTCCACAACTAGAAACTGCAAAACTAGAGACTTCACAACTAGAAACTCAACAACTAGAATCTCCACAACTAAAAACTCCACAACTGGAAACTCCACAACTTGAAACTCCACAACTAGATACTCCACAACTGGAAACTCCAAAACTAGATAATCAATATCTGGAAACTCCACAACTAGAAACTCCACAACTTGAAACTCCACAACTAGATACTCCACAACTAGAAACTCCATAACTAGATAATCCATATCTGGAAACTCCACAACTAGAAACTCCACAACTAGAGACTCAACAACTAGAAACTCCAACACTTGAAACTCCACAACTCAAAACTCCACAACTCAAAACTCCACAACTTGAAACTCCACAACTAGAAACTACACAACTAAAAACTTCACAACTAGAAACTCCGCAACTAGAGACTCCACAACTAGAAACTCCACAACTTGAAACTCCACAACTAGAAACTCCACAACCAGAAACTCCACAACTAGAAACTCCACAACTAGAAACTGCACAACTAGAAACTCCGCAACTAGAGACTCCAC